>NW_008582036.1:92855-117667 GCF_000691845.1 Merops nubicus
TGCTGATGACGACCACCTGAACAGAAGTTCTACCTTGAGGTATCTAATATTTGGTTGTTGTCTGATTTATGGAGGAGAAATAGAAGGCTTGGATGATACCCTGGTATTTGGGAGAGGTCCTAAGGAAGCCGCCTGTTATCTGTCCCACAGCTTCTTCCAAAGGCTCAGGTCACTGGATTGCTACTCTCTGTATTGCTAGTTCCTTTCTGAGGAGGACCCTCTAACACAGATGGGCTTATTGCCAGGTGCCAAGAGAGAAGCCATGATAATAAGGGGATTACTCACCTGAGTAGACACTTGCTGTATGAGAGGCATCCCAGGGTCTTTCTTTGAAGACATCTCACTCATTTTCATAATCTTATGTTGAGAAACCGCAAAAGTCATTGTGAACATAGGCTGGAGCTGTTACTGGATAATCAGTGTCAGGGTCAATCAGTTATTGCAGATTAGAGGAAGTACTAAAATTTTGTCAAGTGTGTAGACAGTGAACCTTGTCAACTTTGTAGTTCAAAGCTGCTTGTAGAGGAGACTTTTTTTTTTTTTTAACCACATCAGAATAAATCCACATCTGTGAAGATCAAACTAGCTGAAGACAATGATTTGCATCACAGTGTAGAACTGCCCATCCTTCTGAGGAAAGCTCTCTGTGTCTGCTAACATAACATCTCTCTTGCCTCATAGGAAGTCTGTCAGAGGTGGCACGTTGTATAACTTTGACCTTGGTCTCTGCTGCAGGCACCATCAGAAGAAAGAAGTGCCAGCCTCCATGTCCATAAAGACCCTTCATCTGGTTGCTTTACACCTCTAGTTCCCCAGTTTTCATGGAAGGGACAGGTAGTAAAGGTCGTTGGAAAAAACAAGTATAGGACATCCTTTCTCTTCCTGTTAATACTAAAACAAGCCTGGGGAGGAGAAGAGGATAATGAAGAATCCTTGAAAGTGCAGGATGGGCAAGCACAATGCTCTCAGGCAGGGGGGCAAAGCCATGTAGGAACTGTGAAGGTTGGATATTTGACGAGCACATGAAGAGCAGAGAAGTTTTATGCAGCTAGTAATTAGTTAATTAGCAGTGGAGATTTGATAAGAAGTTTTAAGTTCTGTACTGTTAATCAACAGGAGCTTCTAAAGCACGGGCCAGGTTTATCTCTGTAGGTCAGACAGAGCTGGCACGGTAACCTGCACACGCCTTCCTTAACGAGAGCTGAGAAGTCTTGCCAAATGTGTAATAGAAATACAGGGTTGTTCTTTTTTTTTCCAATGGGATGTTGGCATCAAGGTAATGATTTCTTCTTTTGTTTGACTCTTGATATGTGAATGTTTGAGACTGGTAATAGTATCAAGTGAGAAATGTTAGGGTTTCAAAATTTAAGAGGTCCCACATCTCAAGGGGAGTTACAGCAATACACTGATTATGCAAAGATTATTCGTTAGCTAAATGTCTCAGTTTGTAAAATAGCATAGGAGAACTGAAGAAAATTGGAAGTTCTGGGAGATGAACTAAAATATCTAGTAGCTCTTTCAGGTTTACAGCTGTTCAAGCTGGTGTAGATTATGCTTTGTGGCCATGGCTCTTCCTTCTATGAAGGTATATGAAGAGAGGTCTCCTTTGCTATATTTCTCTAGTTGGGTAGTTAAAGTAATATTTGGGTTTAGGCTTTGCTCTGTGAAACACTTCTGTCCTGAAGCAAGATGAACTGCTCTAATGAACATGACTGAGAAGTTCATGTCGGAGTATGGCAACACAGGTTAGGAAGTGGACGACTTGTGTTCAGCCTTGCCCACTTCCCGGCTCTGCTGTTTGGCTCCTCTATAGCAGGATAATGAGTCTGGAGTTCCTGAAGTGTTGGCTAGATATAACCACAGGTTGTGTTGAAAAGATCAACATTTTTGCAGTATATTATGTATGCTATTAGCCAAAATTAATTGTTGGTGTTTAATAAAAGTTTTACATCAATGTATTATTTTTGTGGTGGCTGAATACAGTATACAAAGTTCTGTAATCCACCATTCCACACAATTGCATAGCAACATACTGTATGTGCATGACTGAAATTTGTTGTTGCATGAGTATACTAATATGTTAGTCTTGAAATGCCACGATTTTTTCAGCATAGTGATGAGTGTGTGGCAACATTTTTCGTACCATCTTTACCTGGTCTGTGACTTTTCCGTGGAAGTTCTCACAGGACTGGATCTCAGGCCTCTAGGAATTTCATTAATGCTACCAGACCACAGGTAAGACAAATAAGGAGATAATGCGCTTATATTGTCTTCAGAGAGTATTAATATCATATTTCTGTGATCTGCAGATGTATACTTTCAACAGTATTGCTGGTGTCAAGAGCACATTGTCCAAGTGGCAGTTTATTAGCTATTCTTCTCCTGATGTCGCCTGCTAAATCATTGGAAGGAGGTGGTAAAAATTTTTCTTTCAGAGTAATCATGAAATTGCTTCCTGACTCGTCAAATCACTGAGGCACAAGATAAATCTTACAGCTCCCATCTAAAAATGTACTAACGTGTGAGAGATGCATACTCCATCACTGGAAGCAGCGCTGGAAGCACTGCCACCAGGATGAGGAGGTCCTGAATCTGTATGGTTTTGGTCCCATACAGACCAGTTGTTTTCTCTACTGGTGAAGAGGTTTTGGTTTATATAGTAAGGAAGACACAGTAAGTGATTCCCCCTGAGCTAATGAACAGGACTTTAATCCTTAGATCCTACATTTTAGCTAGCAATAGACATATTTGCTCTGTGATCCATAATGTACCTGCATGGGCCAGTTGGCTGAGGTAGAAACTTGCCTCCATCTAGGCAAATAGTCTCCATGTATGCAAGTTGAAGGCTGCTATATTTACAACATGAGGACAGGAGTCACTATACCTGCAAATGACAAGGATCACACTTTTGTATATCATCTATTCTAAGGCTCACACTACAGTCCATTAATACTATAATAAAAATCACCTTTGTCTTTTAGCATGGAGATAAGCTTGGGAAACTATAAAGTGCTCAGAATTCAGGTTTTCTGTAACTGTCTGTGACTAATGAGTGAGTAGTGCTATGGAACTCTATTTTATTTGTATGTTTAGCCCATATTTGGACTCATTGTGTAAAGAGTATAATAATTTTAAAAAATGCTTAATATAGATTAAGAATAGAAAATTTTTTGAGATCTTCTGGAGTAAACATTTAAATATATATTTAAATTATTTCTTCCCCTAGATCTGTGTATGTTTCAGAGAGTTGGTTCTCTTTAGGAGATAATTGTAAGTCAGTTTGAGTTTTTACCTCAGGGGGTTTAAAAATGCTAACACCTTCTGAAACTGTATTAAGAACAATTGTCTTCATTGTCTGAGTACTTTGTAATCTGTCTGAGCCAATCTTCAACTTAAAGGTGGTTTATTTTGTACATCTAACATCAAAAGAGGCTTCTTTGGTATTATTTAAAATATGTGATTTGCTTTTTTTTTTCTTTTCTTTCCCACTGGCACCGTGTTTTGTATGCTAAAATTATTTCAAGGGAAGATCTTCCCTTAGAAATTGACTCTTCATACATATGCCTGAAGTCAAGAAAATCATACTACCGTTTATTCCATTAGATCACACAGCAAATTAATCAAGATTTGAATGAGTATCAAGATGTAGCCTTCATTTTGTCTGCTTATTAACTTTCATTATGTGTAAATCTAAGGTGTAATTGTTAACAGGATGGATTATGCTGTAAAGTTTTTTTTCCTATAACAGCATTCCTTCACGTCCCCTTATTAAAGCATACCCAGGGTGATATATTATGTTAAGAAGGTTTAAAACATAAGGTGACAATGACCTTCCCTTTAATTAACTATGATGGAAATAAAGGTGAGAACAATGATGATGAAGCTCTGCTGGAGACCATAAATCATCTGCTGCTCTGGTTAGACAGGACACAGCTACAAAAATAACCTTGCAATTCACAGGTTAAATGGCTCTTCCATCGTGCTGCATTCACTATTGTTTTTATTTACATATGTACAGATAACTCTCATTTTGTGGCAGTGTAAAAAATGTCTTTGATCAAACAGTGAGTTATTTTCTGAATATATTTGAAAATAAGTACTTTGTTTGTTAAAGTATTACTTGCTATTCCAGCTTTTAAACACCAAAGTGGTATATGCGGCAATGGAAAGTTGGGTTACTTCTGTGTTTTCCTCTAGAAACCTGTGCTGTAGAGGACAGAAGGCAGTCTAATGTTTTATTATAAAATAGTCCTTTGTTTCTCCTAGTGATTCTGGGCTTTCACCATACTATGCGAGATGAGACGACCAATTATATTTTTCAAGATCTAAAAAGGTTTCTAACTTACTGACCTAGGTTTAAGAGCATATCACATGCTCATCACATTTTCTTTTTCTAATACATCAGTTTATCTGAGAGTTATAGTCCTACACTATTTAGTACACCAGAATTTGCAATATAATGGGAACACTCAAATCTGAATTACAGTTCAACAGACGTCATAAATACATTGACTGGTGTGAACTGCTGCACAATGCAGAAAGGACATTAAGGGCTTCTTGTTTAAACTGATAGGTGTTGCATAGTCCTTAAGATCACAATAGATTTAGAAGTCCGAGAATAAACTAGTGAAAGTACTGCAGGATATTTTATGCTTCCTTTATGTTTTATATTTCTTGACTTCTCCATGAAGATGTGCTCTCAATCTTTGAGACTGGTAAATCTAAACTTGGAAAACAGAAAGTTTAGTGAAAAAAAGTGCTAGATTTTGAAGTGGATGTTAACAGGCATTATGCAACAAAATTTTGGGGATAATTTTTCAACTGATATGAAAGAAGTAGGTCTTGTAGAGCTGAAAACACCTGAAAGAAATGAATATAATAGCAGAAAGCACAGAATTAACTGTCTGTTCTTTTCTTTGTTGTAATGCCAGCAAGCATTGCTGGGGTAAGTTTTGGGTGGTAACTTTTTTTTTTTTTTTTTTAATTTCAAGATAGGAGCATGGAGTTTTATTTTAGGCTGTTTCCCAGCTGCCTGAATTTATCATGTTAAGATAAATCATCAGAGCCATTTTGGCTTTTTGAAGTGCTAAAGCACAAATTAAGGGATTGTGGATACAGAGGTAGCTGTCTGGGAATTACATTTGAGTAGACGGACTTCCTAGGGCAGTGAAATGTTATATAGACAAATAACATTGACATATTTGATTGCCCCTTTACATGTTTAAGCAGAGTGTGTAAGAAGGTGAATAATAATTCTCATTGTTTCAGTATTTCTTGTACGTAACACTTCAGCAGAATATTTTTTTTAAGCATGCAGTCTGCACTAGTCCTTGATCTGTGTTTGCATGTGAGTGGCAATGTGCATAGGTCTTGAGACACGAGGAACATTACTGAGCTTGAAACCATGTTTCTTTGTGTTCTGGGAAATGTGCAAGTGATGCTCTCAGCATTCTGCAATCATCTTTCTCTGGATATACAGTCCCAACATAGTGGAAACATTACTGTAATGTCTGCTTTTCTGGTGCCTTCCTGCACATGTTCAGGAAGTAGCAGGAGTGACTGGGATATTGTCAGTTCCAAATGTCCCAGTGATATTAGGGAAGTGATGATGATCCCAGTATTACTCTGTATTGGCTAGTCCTACAAGTCAGACAATAATGTTGGTAATTCCTTCTCAGCACACCTTTAGTGTTTGTTGTGGTGCTTGCTATTTCATCAAGAGTATCACACCAATGTAAGGAATGATGCTCAGCATTCACTGCAGTTCATGCTGTTTTACACTGCTCAATACCTTGCCTTGGTCAGTAGATGGTCTCTGGTGCTTCTAACTTGTCCTGACCTCAACACAAACAACGAAGGAGGAGAAAAATCCTTTCCAGCTCTACAAGCAGTTGACGGTGGGACAGAAGACTTGTTTTCATGCTTTACTGTAGCATAGAACAACAAATGTTCAGAGCATCTTCTGGACAGAGAAATACAAGAGCATATATTTAGTTGAGGCAGAAAGTCCCAACTATTGCCCGGTCCCTAGCAGACTAACTTCTTTCTAATATTATTTACATAATTAATGCAGCCCAAACCCTTTTGATGCCCTTGATCACCTTGAAACTGTGAAAACTTTTTTTTTAATTGAGTTACACCAGCATTTCTACGACAACAGCTGCAATCTCAATTTGATTTTCAGGCTTTGGATATTATCTTCTATCCTAATAAATATTTCCAATGGAGAATATTTTTACCATACAAGTGTAAAATAAGATTTATAAAGAAAAACACTCTGGTGCTGGTATAGCACACTCATGTATTTTACCAAAACTACTATTTTTGAGTGAGTGGAGAAAAATGCTGATGTCAGAGCACTGATAAGTTGACGATGGGGCAAAATATCGTAATGAGACACCAGAAGTGTAAAGCATTAACGGCATAGCTGGTGAGAGCCAGAGGCAGATCCTAGCTTGCATTCTTCCTGCAAGAGTGGCAACAGACTCCAAGGTATCAGGCCAAAATATAAAATTAATTTCCTCAGTTTAATTTTCTCTGAAGTAGTTGATCAATAGTCAGTCTCCCATAAACAATAAGAAGAGGAAGACTGTGAGGGGAAATGAGAGATTGCTTTAATACTACTGCTGTCACCTCTCCTTTGGGTCTGTAAACCTTTTGGTTGTTGTGACTAAATTTGACCCAATCTCTTTAGGAAAGAATGAATTTTTACCATGGGTGTTAATTCATAACAAGAGTGCTTAGGAGTGATTCCCTCCTCCTAATTTATTGCATTTTCGGTTGGCCTTTCTATTCAAAGGGATAGCTTTCTACAAGATGTTTTAATTACCTGTTTTTCATAATCTTGCATTCATGCCCTGACCTAATTAAGTGCTGAAGTTCTGCAAAACTTGCTTGGTATTTCATAGGCTTCCCAGAATTCCTTACTAATTTCTTCTTGTCTGTACCTTGCCTCCACCTGGCCCCCAAGTTTTTATCTGAATTTTATTTTCCCATTCAAATAAGTGCTCCAAGATTCACAGCCACATTGGAGCCAAAAGCAATTTATAAATAACGTGGTGAAGCTGAAAACTGTTTTTTTCTCAGCACTTCTTCTGACTTTCATATTTTTAATACAAAGTGAGATTGTTGTTAATTTCTGTATTGGAAATTTGGAAGACACATGGATGGTACTGAAAAAAAAAAAGATAAATTATGTAAATAAAAGGCATAAACCAGGAACAATGATCAGAAATGAGGGGTTAAGTCTAAGTCAGGCTCTTTTTAAAGTTATCAGGTTGGCTTATTCATGACAAGGAGGGTAAGAAAAGGGAGAAAGAAGTTTCTGCAGGTTTACTCATCTAATGACCATTAGAAACATAGGAAACATTCCCATGAAGATGCGTAGGTATACAGTTAGGAAATGTGGTTGGTTAGACTTGTTAAATGTAAAATAAACATTGTTTATTGCTTCTTTGTCAAAGAAGAAACATTTCTTTTTGATTACTGGGGGTTTGTTTATATAGCTTCTGTTGCTTTTTCTTTTTTTTAGTGGATTCGAATGGAATTTTCTTACTAGAATCCAAACTTACTAGAACAGGTGTGTTTTTCTGGGCAGCCAAACTGAATATGTATTTATAGGCATGTTTAACTTCTAGAAGCTTTTAAGGGAAAAAAAAAATAGACTGAGAATATTATTTAGATCATGTTATAATTTCTTCCCACAGAGTCTGAGAAAAGACATGAGCTGCACATGTGCTTCAGTATTAGAAGTCTGTTTTTGTAGTAGTTTCAATGAAAAAATAATACATTTTGCATTTTTAGAAGTATGTAATAACTCTAAATAAATTTTTCAATGCTATGCCATGGGCAGTTGTAAACTGTTGAACATACCTCAGTGTGTTGAGTTCCCTCTGTAAAGAGGGTCTCAGCCAGTGAGCTGAGGACCCAGTACCTGCATTGTGTGTTCGGTCTGTGCAGCTCTGGGCAGCTATACATATCATACCAATTGAGACTAGACTCTTGGTACATGATATGCATACACTGTATCTACAACCTCCTGATTATTTAAGATTAATTAGATGCAACCAGAGTTTTGATGTTGAAATAGGTTCAAGTACCTGTTTTCTGCTTAAAATGTTGCTGTCTAAGAAATGCAATTCCCCTTACTGAATTCTGTAATGTAGACTCGTTTAGGATTCATAAATAAAATGAAAAGTTGGATTCTAGTATTGTGGAGGGAGGGAGATAGCTATGCAGGTTTGATGCTGGATTTTTTTACTTCTGTTGAATTCTGTTTAGGACAGATGGCAAGAGAAGTCAGTTTCATAATTTAAACTCAAGATATCATTGTAAGAGATCTTTTAGGTAAATGGTGATGTTTTAATACAACTTTTCATAGGCTTTACTTAAAAAAAGAACAAAAAAAAAAGAGAGGGTTAGTATTTAAATCAACAGATGCATCCTGTTCCGTTAAACTTCCTGAAATCTGAATGCATTTGGTTGCAACTTTTTGCTTTGATTCTGCACTAAGATGAGAAGTATGATCTACAGATTGTTAATAAAATGGAAGTCAATTGAAATGACTGACTTTTGATCAATCTCAGATTTCTAAATCAGAAACTTTGGGGAGTCATTAAAAAAAACCTCTTTAGTTAAGAAAGTGGGAAAATGGGGAAGTCCCACTAAGGGTTACCCTTACATGAGATCTAGAGTGAAAGTTTCATCTGGTTTCCTGAATTTGGGATGAAAAATTTAGTTGTAAATTGTCCAGAAGAGTTTGCAAGTGTCTTGAAATTTTTTCTAGGGGGGTTTTGAGATTTTGTTGAAAACGTGTGTAGCAAGGCTAGTTGTCACCCACCCAGTATAATGGCTGAAGATTTTGGTTTATAGGCTCTTTTTTTACAGCCATGAGCAGGCAGGGTAATCAGTCAAGTGGTTAGGATTAGAGAAGAAAAGGGTAAAATAACAGCATGCTTAGAGAGTCCAATAAATCGAAACCTCCCACCCAAATACTTAGTAAAATTACCTACACTATAGCATTAATAGCTGCCATGGTGCCAGTGGGATGATCAGAAATTCTCTTCTGAATCATTAATTAAAAAAACAAACAAACAAACAAACAAAAACCTACATAACCAAAATAAAACAAAGTGGGAAGGAATTAGAATTTGTAGTGAGCAAGTGAAAGTCAAATCTATTCCACTGGATCTTTTTAAATACAGATTTTGCTTGGTTTGTTACCATTTTAATTTTTTCCCATACTTGGTGCTAATCAGGCATGACAAACAGGCTCACCTTTGAACACACTTTGCACTAATAATGTCATAAAGTAACTCCCTTTAATTGGTACCTCAGGCCACTGTCATCAAACAAGCTCATAAAAAGAACCTAGTGACAGCTTTCATTTCTGCTGGATTTATGAAAGACTTCTCACCTATGCCCAGCTGGTGTGTGTTTACATTACTAGTCTAGGTTTGACCTTTGATCAAAGAAGCAATATATTTTGTGTTCCACAATAAGCTTGCACCATCACTTCAGGTCAGACATTCATTCTTGCAGTGCATGGCCATTGTGAAAACTTTGCACTTAGAAACTGCAAAGGGCAGTCAGTTTACAGTCAGACTTAAAGTTCACTATCATGTCGTGAATATATTTTGGAGCCAGATATGTAATTTAAAGTTAACGATTTATTCCATAACTGATATTTTTTTATTCACAGATTGTATAAGCAAAGACTCTCATATGTGTTCATTATTCAAAACTATTCACCCGATAACTTCTGTGAATAATTCTTGGTCTTGGTCTGTAGCTCATTCTCAAGGATCTCATTGTGAATATTTGATCATCGAAATTCCAGCTCAGTGACTCATCACCTAAATCATATGGTATGCTTCTGCCAGGATGGAGGAACACAGCTCTTAATTTTCTACTTAATGATTCAGAAAGTGGTGAGCACTTGTCCTCTGAAAGTCAAAGCCCTTTATCAAATACCCAGAACTTGAGGTCTTATCTTAGTTATTGATTTTAGCAAATGTTGGAGGTAATAACCAGTAAGTGCAGATTCAAAAATATTTTTTTTAAACTATTGAATTTTAAATTAGATGCTTTGATGGATGCTCCTACTTTTATGTTCTTCTTTTCCTGCAAGTATTCCAGGTAACTAACAGATAAGAGTGAAATTATTCAAAGTGTGTTTCTGCAATACATAGGATTTATAGTACCAGAAATTCTTGCTAATGTCTAGTAATACATGGTCATAAATTGTATTATGAGAGTAAGAGTTTATTTTCAGCTTTACAGTATAGTTCTGTCTATCTTTATTTGGTGTGGTTCACAGTAGAATCTTTGATCTTTATTCATACAAAATTTCAGAGAATATTTAGATATTAATTTCTGGATTTTACAGGCACACATATCATAATGATTCCTTCAGTTACAGAAAGCAAGAAAAAGATTTTTTTTATTTAAAATCTAGTTGGGCTGTGGTATTCCTCTTTAAAGAACATTAATTCTTCTAATATTAATTTGTTTTATGATGGAAATTTTGTGTGAACTGCATTTTGCCTGAACAAGTACTTTATCTTAAAATTAATATTGTTAAGCTAGATATAGACTTATTAGGTTTAAATTAAAGTGGTTTATTTTATCTGTCCATAATACCTTGGTATTGGATTAATTTGACCTCTTCCAAGCAACCTTCACACATTTTCAGTGTAGCATAGCATTTACAATGAACAAATTCAGCAAACTGTGATATTTATGGTTCATAAAATTGTGCGTTGAATTAAACGTGTTTGGAGTATAACTGCATCAGTTTATAATTTGCTCTCTACACAGGTCTTTATAGTTGGCTTTCCTGTGGTTCAGACTCTCAGGGCTGATAGGCACCTAAGTTAGGACACTATGAGCTATATCAGAAAGGAATTAAGGACTCTCAGAGTCCTAGTTCTTCCTCTTTTCCCTCCTTGTTATAGCTATGTGAAAGTTATTTCGGTATTTTCTAATTTACCTATCCGTCTGCCCTTCTCTTGACAGTCTATATAGATCAGTTCAACTTTGGTAATACATAAGTTGTGAATCTATTATCCTCTTTAAGAGAAAACACTCCCTGTTGAATGCATAAATGTACTATGAAAATGACAGGTTGGATACTGTTCTGAATGTTGTTTGTAGCATTTTATTCACCACCAGTGACTTCTGCTTTATAAACTACTTGAAGCTGCTGTATATTCTTGTTTACCAGATGAGTAAACTACATCCATCAAACTTTGACCTACTTTTAAGCAGAATACATGTCTATCATGGAGCTATGCTAATGAATTAAAGCATTTTAGACATATTTTGCAGTCATGTAAAAACACTTATCTACTCATTATAAGGACATGTATATTTGGACAGATATATTTGGAACATTCTGCAGCCTACAGTGTTCAGGAAGAATAGTATTAAAAGATTTTGCTCCAATTTAAAACAGTACTATTTGTATTTTAATGGTGTTTGGAGAAAAGGTGATGTACTGACTTTAAACAAATGTTGTAAAAATAGCTTGTAAGTTACTAGGTATTCAACATTAATATAGGTTTTATGATTCTTTTTTTTCCCTGTGGGTAAAACTTTTATGTAAAACGCCATCACTTGAATAGTTTATACTTGATAAAAGTTTGAAGCAATACTTATCAATTTTTGGACTGTGTGCAAAAATTTGCGAACTAGTCAGGTGCTGATACTGGATATGGCAGTAGACACATTTGGGAAAAATCTCCCTCAATAATGCCACAAAATATTGTTTCCTAATGTGCTGTGAGGTTTTAAAATTCAGGCTTCCAAATATGTGAAAAGTCAGTATGGAATAGAAATATCTACTTTTTCATACTGAAAAATTCAAAATATGCAGTTAAATAACAGTTGCCTTTAGCTAGAGGAATTCATTTGAATAAGTTTTTTCTCAGATCCAGTAATTCCCAAGTGGAGCTTTTGGTCTGTTTGATTTATGATAGATTTAGTGAAAAGACTGGAACAGCTTAAGAAATTCTGTCTTCCTTTTAGTAATAAATTTCCTTGTTCATTGTTATACGAGATTGAGTATTTTCTGAGATCAGCACTGTTTTCAAACATGGGACCTGTCTTCATCATCTAGATAAGAACTGGGGAGAAGAGAATGGTGCAAAGCTTCTGCTTTGGGCTGGGGAAGAGGGTGAATGAACAAAATTTAGATTTAAATTCCTACCACAGGAAGCAGTATCTGTAACTATCAATACAGGTGATACATGGCAAACAGCCTGAAAGTGACCTCAACGCTCCCTTACATTTGCAGATTTCATTTACCTCACAGGGCTTCTTTCTAAAGAAGGAGAGGAGGAGAAGGGGTGGCTAAACATGAAGAAAAAGGTGCTAACTTCCTGCAAAGCCACCAGACTGGAAAAGAGGTAGTTTTGCCTGGATCTATCCTGCTTCACTGAGCCAAATGGCTTGAAAAGGTACATTGTACTCTGATGTCTTCCTGTTCTAATTTATTCAGCTGACATTGGAAATATGATAAAGAAACCAGTCAAGGATGCCTTGCTTTGTAAACACTGCAGTAATGAAGTGCCATTAAGATTTAGGATTAGAAGCTACTGTGCTGGTTTCTTGCCTCAATTAACCAGTGGAGCTCACATCAAATTTCAATCTTTGTTAGGTATACAAAGAACCAAATTTGTGTTAGTTTAAAAGATTTCTTTAAATTGATGCAGGTGAAGAAGGACGTCCTAAAATTAATACATTAAAACCCTGTTTTTCAGATATGATTCTGTAGAGATTTATCATGAATGTAGGATATTTTGGGTGTGAAGTTAAATGAAGATAAAATCCTTCTCATTTCTGCCTCTTATTGAGTCTTTCCAGAATAAGTTTTCCTGCTGGGGCAGATGGCTCCTTAACTGCAGGGCTGATGCAGCTTCAGGTCACAAGGGGAAAGATTTTTGGAGGAAAATAACCCAAACAGATGGTGAGCATTTTAAAAAAAAAAAAAAAGTTTTCAAACATCCTGATGTGTCTGCAGGACAGCAACCAAGAAAGAGGTAGGTATGTTTGGGGCTGGCCTTATTCCTCTTACTGGGGAGGAAGGAGTTGATAGAATGGTTCATGGATTTGTATCCTTCCCTCTTGTATGGTAGTGTGCAACTACAGGTGTGGTTTGTGTAGCCTTAGGAACTGCAAAAACTACCCGAAGGAGAAATTCCTTTCTTCCAAAGCTAATGCGATCTAGTTTTCAGGTGGTGTCCAGAAAAAGAACATTTCCCCTTTGATGTTTTCAATTACATATACTTAGAGTAATGCTTTCAAACTCCTTAATTGTAAGAATTCCCTCCTTAAGTATCTAAAAATCGTTTGCCTTTGATGAATGCAAATATGATAGAACACTTGAAAGTATGCTGGTATTCAGAACTGCTACAAACTTGCTTAAATACTGTTTGCAATTGAATATGAATAATTTAAAAAAAAAATTAATCTACATTGTGCATTTTAAAAAAGTGGTCTCAGTATAGTCTCCACATAACATTTTAAGGACATTCTCTATCCCCACTCTAGTTCATAAAAGTGACAGAATTTACTCAATTAAACCCATTTATTCCAGTGCAGTACTGGGAGAGTTCCATGTCAAAATTACTACTTCATATCTGTTATTTAGAACTACTTTTTTGCCTTTTTTTAATTTGTGCTTTGTCATAAAGAATTTCAAAATACAACTCCAAGTGTACATTATTAAGCACTGAGTAAAATCTCACTGTTAAAAATGTTTTGCTTTTCTTTTTTTTCTCCCTCTTGTTAATGACAGAACCTTTGTATTGTTTTGTTTTGTTTTGTTTTGTTTTTTCATCTCTGGAAAGTTGCGTACCTGTGTTGAGGGAGGTGCCTTTGCCCAAAATTTAATTATTTTCTTTCTGAATATGTTTCTAGGTTTATGAAAAATAAATGTTTGAAAAAAACCCCAAAACAACACACAAACCACCTAACCCCTTCAGAGTAAGCAAAATAATTGCAATAACTTGTCATGATTGTTTTTTTAAAACTCCAACCCCGATAATGAAGAGACATTTTTAAGTGGCTTTAGTGTTTTTACTCAAAGCTTGTATAAATCACTACCTTCATCTCCACAAGTGTCAAAACATTAATTTGTGTCAAGAAAGAACATATGCTTTCAGTACTTAAAACAAGCTTGGTTTTGTGCTGTTGCTCTGCCTTGTTAGTTCTTACACTTCGATTGTCTGGAAAGGTTGCCCCTCTCTGCTACACAAAAAAAGGGCCAGGCATAATTTCACCACTGATTGAATGCGTGTAGGGAGCAGTCATTCCTGGCAGAGAAAGGCTGAGCCTCCTGGCATTGTTCTCTTGACAAATAGTGAGTGTCCTCCCTTTCCACTGTCTGACCTTGACTAATTGTGTAGAATTGGTGCAGCTGTCCCTGGCTCATTCAGCCCAGCAACACAAGGGCATGTAAGAAACTTTAAGCTGCCATCATAAAACTCCAGTTTGAGGACTTCATCACAATGCATGGTCCTCACTTTTTTTTTTGTTGCATGCTGTTCAGTCTGTTGCTGTTTAAGTGCATTTTATGTTCATGCTGTGTTTTCTTCTCACTCGCTTTTGTATATATTTCAGAAATCTGTAGAGAGTGGTAAGAGAGTATTTCTAAAATAGTTAGATGAAGTCACATGGAAAAATACTGATAAATCCAGCAATTAAAAATGGTATGGGAAATTAAGCTTATCTAGAAAATGAGTAGAAAAGCATATTTGTACTTTTTCCATATTACTGGCACAATCTATTGTCAGAAATTCTTTTGGTAGAAAGCTTCAGCATATTAACTTTGAAACTGAAAAATATAATCAGAAAAAAGAAGTACTGTGTGCATATTAATTTAGGAAGAAGTTTTTCTGGTGCTCCTTTTAAATATTAAGCCTAACTGTATATTTTAATTATCATGTGTACCAAAGCAAACAAAGTATTTTTCCTGTACGGGTAATTTTTCATAGTTTAAGCAGTGATTAAATACATCTTAGTGATAATATATAGGAAACGTAAACTGGAAATTTTACTAGAAATCTCTTGAGAATTGATATTATTTTATTTGCCTAATTAAGGAGAAAATTTGCCTTGTGAGGAGGGAAAATTCATTGCGTCTACACCACTTCTAAGCCACACAGCTTTTAGTGATAGGGTTAAAAGGATATGTTTGAATACTAAACGGGTCTTGTACTTGGGTAAATTCCATTCATATGGAGAGAACCATTGGCTTGCTGAAGGTATAAGAATGAAACTGGTTCAATAAAGTTCGGTTTGTCATCTACTCTGTCTTTTCCTGTCATGCTGCCTCTCAGTGACAGATTATTTTGACAGAATAAGCAAATTTCCATAAAAAAAATCATACAAAAATGAAATGCCTCATTTGTCTGCCAAACTTATATTGTAAGTCTCTGTAGAGTAAAGAAAACTTCTGAGTCCTTGGATTGTATTCCTGCCAACAGGATGAGTGTTCAATTTAGGCACATACAATGAATTAAGAAAACCAACCAAAACCTCCACAAGAAGTATCTATGAAACACAAATCTCAGATTAGGTGGCAAAATACTTCTTGAAGAAGTGCAAGCAATAAATAAGTTTTCAGAAGTGATGAGTATTTGGTGGCTTATATTGACCTGTGTGTGTCTAAATCAGACACACATCACTATACATCACTTTACCCCATGCACTATGTTCCTGAATCTGCTCCAAGGAGTGTGACTTGCCACACTGAGCAGGGGCACTTGCGTAATTGTGTTCATGGGGTCTTTCTTCCACAAATACTCCACCATTGTGACTCACGTTGACAGGAAAATCAGGTGTGCTGCTTGGCACTTTGCTTACTGCAAGGGAGGAGTGCTAATGTTGCCTGAAGTAATGCAGGCAGACACTTCAAATATGATTGGTTTGGGTTCCTGGTATTGCAAGATCCTAGCAAAGAGAATTCTGTTTTAAAAAATCTCCTCCCTTTTCCTGCTACTCAGACCTGTGGTGGGAAAGCACTTAATGCCAGCCTGTGACCTGTTTGAAGATTTCCAATGAAATTAAAATTTAGGTAGTGCATTGTCTGGCTAACACGTTCAGCCTGAATGAGACGTCGTAGTCTTACAGTGATGGTGTGCAACCGTTATAGCCAAGTCCCTCCTTGGTTTGACCTGAAGGTACATGATGACCACTTCTCCCCTCTCACTCTTATAATAGCTTTCAGACAGACCTTGACCTTTCTCTAACTTCGTGTGTAATGGAGATAATAACCTTGTGTTATCTGATGGCTTATTTTTGACATCTGAAAATTATTAGCTCTTATTTGAACCTTGGAGCAAGCCGTATTGAGAAGTACATTACCAGATGTTCAAGGTTGTAGAGTAGCATTTTAATAGCTTATGTATAGAAAACAAAGCTTGCTTTAATTCATGTAATAGCTACACAATGAAATACATATAAAGAGAACTGTTATTAACAACTATCTATGGTTTCCCTTAAAAGCAGTCATGACATCAAGGCTTTGGTGTACCTGTGCTACTGGAGGTGAACTGGCTGCCCAGGGCCGCACTGAAAAGAGGAGCTCAAATTCTTGGACTCTCACCTAGGTTCCTAGTAGGCAGATGAACTGTGTGGCCATGGTTGTAGATCCATGCTACACAGTCCTTCAGCAACAATGCCAGCTAAGTCCTACTTCAAGCTGCAGGCTTTGGTTTTGCATGGCAGTGTGCTGCCTTCCTGCTTGTGCCAGCACAGATGTTGCAGGCGGTGAGTTGGCCAAGGGACATATCAGAAGCCAGTCAGTGAGGCTTGTGCTTATTCTTCTCCCATTTTATAGGGAGTTAAAGAAGATAAAAGGCTGGAATACGCTCAAAGACAAGGGATATTTTCAACCCTGGTCACACTGACAGTCTGGCAGTTGCAAAGGCACTGCTGGGGCATGTGAATGTGTTGCATGTGGATAGTAATTGGAAGGTGTTTTGAAGAAGAAATCTTTAATCTGACTTCATTGCCAAGCACTTTGTTCTGTGGAAGTGCACACTGGATGGTTTTAACTGTCAGTAGTTTAGATTTTCTATCGTGTGTAAATTAGAATATGATTAGTAATATGCCACCCTCGTGCTGCTTGTCTTCAAGTCTTGTGTGGATCTTGATTTCAGGCACAGAGAAACAAGCTTATTATCTGGAGTGGGTGTGAAGGGACGAAACAGGGAGCTTGCCAGGTTTTTTTCTGCCTTTTCCACTCCTGTCTGCCCAGCAGCAAACTAATGTGTTTGGGAGGAACAAAGGAACGGAGTGATAGTATTTCATGGCTATGTTTAGGTATGCCTTTACACACTTCTCAGCTGTGCCCAGCAGTGTAGTACTGGCTGAGAGGTGTCTGATTCAGGCTCACCTGCTTTGTTTCCCAGCAGTCTTAAGAGATGAGACCATCATTCTCCATAGAGTGCACAGAAACTGAAGAAAAGCAGTGCTTCCAAGCAAGGCTAAAATAAGTAGGAAAAGAACATAGAAGAAGAGATAGAGTAGCCATGTTATTCAAGAGAAGATGGGACGGGGATGGCTTTTGAACATGTGCAGGTATTATCCTTCTCTCTCCAATGTCTCTTCTCCTCCTTTTTCCTTAGATATCTATTTGCTAATTCTTTTCATTCCTTCCTTTTCTGATTCTCTCTCCCAGCCCCAGTCAGAGGAGTCAGACATTCCTGTTTCAGCTTCTCTAAATATTCCCTGCCACAGGAGGGAAGAGAGAATTGCTGGAGACCTAAATCAGAACAGCAATGAATGCAGGTTGTGAGCAAAAATGGAACAGTTACCATGTCTTACAGCTTGACACAATGTAAATAAAAATGTGTCATGCTTTTATAAAAATAAAATCCCTTATATATAAGTTTTCTGTTGGATGACTCAGAGAAGCTTGTTATACTAGTAACTTGCCTGCTTCTGGTTCTGAGTCCCTGGCTTCACTCCTCAGGAACCTGGAGCAGGGCTGCAATCTTTGTGTAGCAGGACTTCAGGCAGGCTCCCCAAACTCTCTAGTTATGCTGGGAAGTATTGGTGGACAATATTCCATGGCTGAATTCTGGTTCAACCTCAGGGGGTTGAATAACCTCTTGAATGCTGACTGTCTGCCATACATACACAAGTCTTCTTTATGTTTGAAAGGAAACCCAGCCAGAATGGCTTTCAGAACACAACACAGGAGTGGCATATTGAAGAGCTTAATTTTTTATTTTGGATTTAATATTACCATTAATTAATTAGGCCCTGAATAAAATAACAGGGGTTGTGGGCTTATTGTGCAGCTGTACACATCTAGACTCACTTACCCTCAGTGCTTTAGGGCAGCTTTATTTATCAAACAGAAGTGAAAATCAGGAAGGACACATTTTTTCTTGGCTTTATACTGGCTGCAGTTTTGATGGCACCCCATGCACAAAGACAGAAATGCATTCCAAAGTAGGGATAACATGCAAAGGATTACAGAAGAGTTAGCTAAACTATTTGATTTTCATATGTAGAGGCACATGACAGGACATGACTTTAGTACAATGAATCTGTTCCTTAAAATCCTATGCACAGTATTAACTAGAAATTCAAACAAAGCCTTCCTTGACTTTGCTTTCAAATAGAAGAGGGACTGGCATATTTAGATTCAAGCTTCTAAGTTCTCTTCAGAAAAACAATGCATCAAACAGGGTTGGAGTGCAATTTTCTGAGTAGGAAGACAGTGCTGCTTGGAGACACGAGACAAATTATTATGTGTCTTATTTCTGCAAATCTTGCTCCACAGGAATCGTAAAAGCCAAGTGCTGAGGAAGACATGCAAGGGTTAATATGATTTCCATTCCAGCGAGTTTTGCTTGCCATTATTTTCTTTTTCTTTTCTCCCTTTTAACTGATTCATAGCATAAAATCTTCCTGGACACCTAATTATCAAGCCAGCTCACAGTCACAGCTGTCTGCTTGGAGAACCCATTAGATGCAGCAGTTGAAGCCTCCATAATTCCCCAAACTTCCCGGTTGTGAATATTAAGAAAAGATTTTTACATGTCATATGCAATTCGGAGGTGGTGTGAATGGCGTTGGAAATGACGAGCTCTGAATGCTTGTCCATCACTCCATTCACTGGTTACAGGTGGTCTCATTTTCCACTTTCAGATATCGGCTAGCTATGACAGCAGGCACTTAATTTGCATGTTCGACAGACAACAAACGGCCCTGTGCATGTCAAAATAGGTGGTGATGCGTGACAGTTCCTACACAATACTGTCTCCTCTTTGCTTGACCTTTGACCTCCCTGCATGTCTTCTTTCACAATCAGAAAAAAAATGCACTTTTCGTCTTTGGAATAAATTTGATACCAAATTGATTATTTTCCTTTCTTCTTTTTATTCTTCTTTTCCCTCCTTATCCACTTTTAAAGTATGCATGCATCCAGGCTTTCATCTTAACGGCTACAAAACTCTGCCAGAAGAGTCTCATAAAATTTAAAAATAGGTAAGCAATGAGGACAGGAAGCCGCCTTGTTAAAATTCATTGTAGTTAAATTGCTTGAAAGTTCTTTGTAAATGCAAATGTAACCTTTAAGAAAGACCTTAAGTTGAGTTAATATTTGTTAAAAATAAAATTAAGATTTAAAAAACAAAATCACAAAAGTGCTTGATGTTCATTTTTCCTCAGGCCATATATCCATCGTTATATTTGCATGTTGAGTAGCTTAGTATACATTTCGTCAAGACATTCCTCCAGTGTTTTTATGGCTGCTGTGACTTGTACTAATGTTTGGTAACAAGGATCTGTTTTTTAGGATCATTAGAACCACACTTAAAGTTTACAGTTTTATTTTAGTTAAAATGCCGAGAAGTGATTAAAGTGCAAAAAATGTTTGGATGATGGCAGCTCTGTGCAGTTTATTGGGTTATTCAGTGCTTGGTTCCTGGGGATTGCAGCTTTTTGTGTGTGCTGCCTCCTGGTTATATCATATCAAAGGGAAAA
Organism: Merops nubicus; assembly: GCF_000691845.1. Lineage (NCBI taxonomy): Eukaryota > Metazoa > Chordata > Aves > Coraciiformes > Meropidae > Merops > Merops nubicus. Next base: position 112,860 of record NW_008582036.1, read on the forward strand.
CTAAGACGAGCTGGATTCAAGCACAGCTCAGCATTGCACACTTCACCCAAGCACCTGAATTTTAATTCCAAAGATACACGTTCCCCTTTGTCTAACCAAGAATGACCATAATCCTCTCACAGATCTTATCTGAGCTGCAGCTCTTGTTTTAATTAAGAATTAAAGCATGACAGCAGATAATCACACCTCTGGGGTGTTACAAGATTTGAGATGTGGTTGCGTAGCCTATACCCAAGGGTGTGATTATTCTGTGATAACCCCACCCCTACTGAGTCATCATGTCCAGGGCCTTAGTAATGGGCAAAGCACATTGCTGTTGGCTTCAAACATTGAGCTGGATCAGCAATGCACAGTGGGCTGATCACAGGCTATAATGCACTAGCAGATCTTTTCTGGTGGTTTTAAATAATCTCACCTTCTCCTTTAGTCTTTTTAGATCAATAGAAGACTTGGCAAGTTGTAGGCACTGCCCCAAGTAAAATCTCCTTCGTGAGGTAACACTTGGTAAAATTTGATGGCTATGGTACTTCAGTGTTAATATACAATGTGGGATGGTGTCTTTTTTGTTTATCTGAAGTGCTTACAGCACTACTTTGGTGAGCTTGTTCTGAATTCCCTATTTTTCTACAGCTCACACTGAAATATTTGAACATAATTGATCAGTTAAGAGCTCAGACTCATAAATGCAATTTACATATGAAATTAGTTATATTATACAGCAGGACAATTCTCTCACAGAATTGCTAGTGTCACACTATTGACAGGTGGACTCTCTGAGACATGTTTTACACGTTCCAAGTGGTGCTGGGACAAAGCTGCAACAGAGCAGCTGCTCTGTGGGGTTCAGTCAGTGTACAAATTCTGGTTTCCTTTCGACGGGAAGGTTTGTCAGGAGGAGCAAAAGGAAAGGGAAGGTAGGATGGTCATATGTCCTATCAGTCAGATTGTCTGCTGAGAGCTCAGGAAGACATTTTAATCTTTACCTTCTCGGCATTAGCAAGGATGCCAACTGAGGGAACAACTGTTTCTCTTTGAGGAAAACAGTTGTTCAAGCTGGGCTACTGTTCAACAGCACTAAAGAGCCGATTGAACTGCTAGCTCTGCTGTAACCCAGGCAGAGACTTACTTCTGATGGTAGATCATAAACTTTGCTATCAGATGACCAGTGAGGCTGTAATATTTTATGATGTAGGAAGTTTTGTGAGAGAAACAGGTCCAAGGCACCCAGAGTATCTTGCTCTGCTGGTCATTGTAAGAATAGAAAAGCCTGAATTACAGTAGAGTTGAGTGTAAGCTTTTGCTTTCAAAGCTTTTATATAAATTTTATTCTTTGTAGGTCAAGGCATTGTTGAATAATATTTTATCTGAATTATTTACTGCTGATCATGGATTTCTGAACAGAAATTTCATAGGTGCCAATATCAGCTTAACAGGCTAGACAAGAGCAGCTGATGTGCAGGGTATTGTAGGCTGAGGTGAAGCTGAAGTGTCTGCCCATGTGGACGTGAGCCAGCAGCCGTTAGTCTCCCAGTGGGGCTTACCAGCTAAGACACAGTGCTCTGCTAACATCTCTCCAGCTTCTGGATCTGACTTGTTTGTGTCCAGCCAGCACAGAGCACAGGCAGAGGATGGAGGCAAGCACATGTTGTGCAGTGATCCACACAGACTGGATAGATTAGAGAATTATGTCCTTGGAGAGGTCAGGGTGTATTCAGAGAAATAAGGAAAAGAAGAGGGATGCAGCTAGCCCTGTAACAATGACAGGTAGGTTATATTAACTATCTGTCCATAGTAACTCAGCCCCTACGCCCTACCAACTCAGTCAAAGTTAAACTAGGTGGAACATCAGTAATTAAATAAAACCTACAGTGATGTGCAAAGAACCTGTGCTCCATCAGTTGTGTTTTCTTATGCATTTGCTTTCGCCTGCATCCTGAGGTGCTTGGGGTGGGTATCCCATTTTCCCAGTAGAAATTCACACCTGCATCCAGTAAGAGCTCATAATGAAATACAAATCTTGAGTGAAGTCCCAAAGAAGAGGGGAACAGCTTGTCCAGAAATCCCTTCGAGGGTGATATGATGACCATCCTCTTTGTTTATGAAATTATTTTTCTTCTTTGATTTTTGTCAGTAAGAATGTATGCAGGCCCAACACTCAGCTATTCGACTTTACTTGGGTGATCATTGCCTTTATATATAATTTCCAGGTCATTTCTCAGCCTTACTTGGGAATATCTCACTCATGAAGGACAAAGTTTTTAAAGCTTTTTCATGTTGGAGCTCTGGTGAATTGTGCAAGACTTTTTGGATGCCTGATGCTGTAAGGTAATGAATTTTTCAAAGCTATGGGGGAGTCTGCCTTATCACTTTAAATGGAAACAAAGCTGAGAAGATAAACTCACTGTTGTTAGTTCAATTAGAAGAAAGTGATACATTAAAGCAATAGAAATCAAGATTAGACCAGTTTATTGTCTTGCCAGATCTCAGGACTGTGGATATAAGGCTTAAAAGTTCTTAGTAATCTTTCTGTTGCAAAAAGAGACCCTTATTGCAATGATATAATTGTTACCACCTAGTATACTGAAATACAACATTCCATTGCTTCTGAACATCTTTGTCTGTGATTGTTTTTCATTTTGCAGTTTTGATGTTCATGAAAAGGTAATTTTTATTAAAAATTTTATTATTTGCATACTACAATTTTTTTTCTTTTTTTTTTTTTTTTCTTTCTTCCTAGTGTAACCTTTCTGGATAAATAAAGAGAAAAGGAAAACGGTGTAACAACTGCTGTTGAATCCATGTGTGACATAGTTCCATCTGCCTTTCTTCCCCTTCTCAGTTCAAGGATCATAGATTCATAGAATCATAGAATGTTTTGATTTGGAAGGGACTCTTAAAGTTCAGCTAGTCCAGTGCCCCTGCAGTGAGCAGAGCCATCTTTAGCTACATCACATTGTGCAGAGCCCCGTCCAACCTGACCTTGAATGTTTCCAGGGATGGGGCTTTTACCACCCCACTGAGCAACCTGTGCCAGTGTTTCACCACCCTCACTGTAAAAAAATTTTTCCTTATATATAGTTTCAATCTATCCTCTTTTAGTTTAAAACCATCGCTCCTTGTCTTATTGTAACACACCCTGCCAAAAATACTGTCCCCATCTTTCTTATAAGTTTCCTTTACATATTGAAAAGTTGCAATAAGTCTCCCTGGAGCCTTCTCTTCTGCAGGATGGACAGCCCCAACTCTCTCAACCTTCCTTTACAGGAGACATGTTCCAGCCCTCAGATCATTTTTGTGGCCCTCCTCTGGCCTGGTTCCAACAGGTCCATGTCTTTCTTGTGCTAAGGACTCCACAGCTGTAAGCAGTGTTCCATGTGGGGTCTCATGATGAATACAAATTCATGATTAATTTTCTAAGAGCTCATTAGAGATGTCTTTTGCCCTAAGTTTGACACCTTTCTTTTTGACTTATTTTTAATTGTAATAGAATATATAAACTAGTAAGTAGTAAATTTACATTGTACTTGCATGCTAAATAAATTTACAATGCATATGCTCTTCAATGTGAAAAAGGACTAAAACAAGAGAGTAACAATTATAGCATCCAAAAAGGATACAATAAAAAGGTTTTGTTTTTATTCTGTTTAGTGAAAACTGGCAAAGCACAATTATGGCACAACTGCATCTTATTTCAGGTTTGACACTGTGTCCCCTTTTCTGAGATGTGGAGTAGGCAGCATCTGTCCAGCACCTAGCTCAATGGAACCCAAGATCTTGAAAAACTTTTAATCGGTGAGAACAGACTCAAAAGTTTCAACTTGCCCTCAAAAACTGGCGTAAAACATATTGCTGTATCAAAAGGAAAGACTTGTTTTTATTCACTTGGGCGTACTTGAGGTTTGTTTTTACTTGTTAAAATGATGAGATCATCTCCACTTGTCTTTATATGTATATGTGGTGCGAATGAAGGAAGTACTTCTGTTCCTTTTTCTTCTCTTCTCAAGTGTTTGACATAGAAGCCCTGGAGCATTGTGCACAGGATACCAAATCTACTGTGCAACAGCTTTGGGAAACTGAACAAGGTCCAGAATTTGAGTAAGGAAACTGTACTGTACATGGCTTGGGCTTTTCTAACACATTTTAAAGTCCTGTGTCAAATGTAAGTTCATTAAGCTTCTTCTGTGTCAGGAGGCAGAATGTGGTTTGTTTCAGGAAAGGGTCAAAAATGCCTCAGACGTATCTTCCATTGCCTTATGAGGGAGTCTGGACCACTGTCTCAGACTAGATGCGAAACATCCAGATAGATATTAGGTTATACAAGCTTTCTTGCACATATTTCTTTTCAATGTAAACAGCTGGTACTACTCTGTAACAAGAAATTCCTGAACAGAGTATGTGAGATAGTTTGTGGTCATGGAACCACAATAATTTGTTGGATTCCTATAGCTTAGGTTAGAGACATGTGAAGGGCATGGGAGATGCAATCAAAAAATGGTTGGGAAAGCCCAAGCAAGAGACTATGGTAAGTTGCATTGTTAAAACAGCTTCTAGGATTGTTATGATGTCCGAAAATCTGATGATGTCCTTGCTGTGATGCCCAAAGGAGATGGAGACAAAGGCCTTCTCCCTCTTCAGTTATGTTCCTTCTTTCATGAATGGAAATATTTGCAAGTTTTGCATGTTCTCTTCCATGTTTGAGGTGTAGCTTTATCACTACTTGTCCTGTAGCACTGTCTGTCCACCTGAGTTAGCAACACGTAACTGTAAGAGCTTTTCGGCAGGGCAATTGTTTATATACATCAGCAGGA
>NW_008582036.1:117698-193982 GCF_000691845.1 Merops nubicus
AGATCAGCCCAGTTTGGTGAAGGACTTCTGAACCTTCACCTAAAAAGGACCATGAGTTTCATTAATGTCCTTGTCAATTTGGTTTCTTTGTTTGCTTGTTTGCTTTTTGAAGCAGGGCTATCCTACCAATTTTGACAGTACATTTAGATTACAGCAGACCTAGAGCTGGTCCAAACTTATTTGTAGATATTCTGGTTTTTCTTTGTTTACTGTTTCTTGACTGTTGATGTTTCAGCTGTCAGCATGCACATGGCATGAATATATTTTTGTTTTTAAAAATTTGAAAAGGAGATAGAAACCTACTTCTTTCTTTTTTTTTCTTTTTTTTTTTTTTTCCGCAAGTGTGATAGGTGATGACAAGTAGATCATGTAGAAGTCAGTCTGTGGTCAGCCACATCTAACCCTTATGGCTTCAGTTGCAGAAGACCATGATAATCCTCCTGAAATAAACTTTAACTGCGTACTCTGTGTATGAACTTTCAGGAGTTCTCTTTTGTGAGTATAGCATTGCAGCGCATTTTCCATTTGCAAGTAGTCATAAAATAGTAGAAGATTGTTGTATATAAACATAAGCACTGGGGCTACCCACTCTGAATCCTTTTGCAAGGCACATACAGCTCTTGTGCTTTAGGAACAACACTGGGTCTAGTTGTGTTCCATCGCTATGTGAAGTCTTAAAAGGGAATTAGCAAAGGAGGCTTGGCGCAGAGCACTGCCCACCTTGCACCAGCTGGGACCATAAATTGTAACTGAGCCATTAGGAGTGAAAAGTCAGCACACTTATTTATATTTCCATTGCATCTTAATATCTTTTTGTAAGGGAGGCAGAAAAAATCTGGTTTGGTGAACAGTTAGTTCTCACTAAATCTATACTGTGATGTAGCTAAATTGTATACTAATGTGTATCACATCAACCCAATTACTTTTGGTAGGGTAACAATTTATTATAACCAAGGTATGTCCTACAGGGAAGCGGAAAACATTCAAATCTGTTCTTTAGTACATTAATATTAGTAACTTTGCACTACTAGTAGTGACTATACTATTACTACAGCTGTTGGCAGTGTTGTATTATTAGTGACTATTCTAGTGACATGAATATAGTGGCTCTGCTCCCTAAATTACGTCACTCATTTGATAAACTTTGCCTAGCAAATGAGAGCAAGTTTTCTCCTTAAAAAAATAATTAAAAAATTGTCTGTTTCTCATATTTTGTGCTCTAAAATATACACTTGCAAATTACAGTGAGTTTTAAAAAAATCTTGCCTCTACTGTCATGCCTGACACATTTCATTATGGAATGTTACTCAATAAATGTAATGATTCTTTTGTTTAAACTTAAGAATGCTACCTAAAAAGATAATTTTATATTTATTAGATATTTGTAGAAAATTCTTTAATTGTAATTTGACTAATTCTTTTCTGAATTTCTAAAATTTGGAGAAAGTACACATTTTCCAGTGTTTCAGTGGAGGAAAAAGAAGAAACGGAGACATTTTTAAGTTTTTTTTTTTTTTTTGGCTTGTTCGTTTTTTTTTTTTTTTTTTATTTGGTGGTGATTTTTTTCTTGGGTTTTATTTTTTACATTTTTTTCAAAGAGATCTTTTTGAACATTTATGAACTACTTCAAATAAACTGAAGCCTGTTTTCCTTTTGAACCCAGTAGGGCAAAACTTTACTTCTTACATATTACTTCTCATTTTCAGCCTAGCCCAGAATGAGTAAAAGCAATCATGAGCAGCATGAAAACTATTTATCTTCTAGCTTGTAATGAAGAGCATGAACAAGTAGAGGATTTTCCAAAAGGAGGAGGTTTATATAAAATCCACATCCTTATTTGCAAACCTGATCAGATTGAACAAAGATGCTGATGAGTTTTATTTCCAAAAACTATTCCTAACCATTTCCTTCCAAGCCAGGTTAACATAGAAATCCAACCTTTCAGATTTAATCTTTAGTTTAGTGATTTCAAGTAATCACCCAACATTTTGGTTTCGTTTAGAAACTTAGGCAATATCGTTTGTCATAGCTGGGCCTTGATTCTAGAAGAGATTCAGCTAGAGTCCCAGGATGCTGCAGATTGGTGGGTTCTGATTTCAGTTTGGCCACCACAAAGACTATTAGAGAGTCAATTCTCTTTTTTTGGCAAATATTGCTATATAATTAACTTCCTCCTACCAAGACATGGAACCATAGCTATTCAAAAGGCAAGTTCTTACAAAGAGAATTTAACATTGTTGCAAATTTTAATATGAATTAAAAGTTTCTTCCTTACCTTACATCAACCAAACTATAAATTTCCTTTTTTTTCCATAATGTGTCAGACTTTACGCATATGACCCAGGGCAGAATTTGAGCATCTGAGATGGGATCCATACACAAACCGTCTGTGGCACCATGTCACTTCGGATTTAGGTTTCCTCTGCTACATGTCCACTTGTGTACAGTGTGGAGTTCTTGACATTGCCAGTAAACTCTTACTGGCACAGATGGGGCCTAAACTAGATTCCTAAATCTCTGAGGTGACCATATGGCTGATGAAAAAATCACTTACTATTTAATGATCTTCCTCATATAGCTGCTAATTATAGGAAATCTGATAAGGGAAGAATAATCAAACTAATTGTAGAAGAGTAGAACAAAATCAGAGAAAAATAATCCTGCAACTTTTCTCTAGAACTTCTAGTGTGATTTACTGCAGTTCTCTTGAGTAGTAAACTACATCACCACCAATTAACAGACCTTCCATGCTTGCTTCCATCTTCTACTGCAATTTCAGGATTAATTTCAACTCTCGGAAGCCATTGTATACAAAATTATTTTTGGTTTTATTTATTTTTTAAAAGAGCAAGTAATTTCCAAGGGGAAAGTTAAAACCTCATAATACTGTGCAGTGTAAATATGAAACAGGGATCTTAAAACACAAGATATTTCATACTGCTGGCAGCTACTTCCTGTACCATATTTGAAACAGAAAGAAACACTTTTCTTGGTTTCCAGGTTTTATTTTTCTTTTTGTTTCTCTTTTATCTTCACATAAAGTACTGCTTTTCCCATCAGAAATTAGCAATCATGTCTTATGGAGTAAATGGAGTGCATAGATATCACTGCATTTCCCTTTCCCCCCAGTCTTTAACCTCCTTTTGCCAAGCTTAAAGGATGTACCTTTTATTGGAAAATACCAGTAGCAAATGCTGATATTAAAGTAATAAAGATAATTAGTCTTATTTCCACTGAAAATATTAATGAAATATCCAGGAGCTCTAAGTAGGGCTACAGTGTTCAGGGCATTTTTAATATTTAATGGCTGTGTGATAACAGAGACTGTAGTGTTGCAGACATCTCCATGATCTCTGCTTATAAAAGTGTTTATTGTAGCAATACTGAAGCATTGTTAAGTTGAACTCTTGGAATAACTGTAGAAAATTTTATTACATATCAAATGTAAAAACAGAAAGATGAATGAAAAATTTAAAGGCAGCATAAACATGGCCCTGTTGTATTTCTTGCTATATGTCATTGTGTTCAGCAGCAGAAAAAGCAAATGATATACTATGCTGTTAAACTATTAAAAATACCATAAACATTGGTAAGTTACTAGTGCTATCCCTCATTTATATTATATCATATTATATCATATTAATGTGATAGCATTGTAACCATACATTTTTTTTTTTTAGTTTTTATTTGTGCTTTCTCCTTCTGATTACCAGACCAAGCTGGGCATTTTGTGTCTCTCATTAGCAAAATTCACACTAAGAATTTATGGGGTTTTTTTGGGATGGAGAATCTTGATTTAAGCAGAGGTGCCAGGTGAAATCATCTGCAACATTTCCTTGAAGTGAAAGTTCCAAAACACTAGAAAGGATAAAACTCCACTGCTTTTGGTTTGTTACGACACAAATTGAAAAAGTATCTTTTGAAAGATCCTTTTGGCGAGGTAATCGAGGGCACCCTCAGTAAGTTTGCAGACAATGCCAAGCTGGGCAGGAGTGGTGAAATCTTTGAGGCTAGGGAGATTCTTCAGAGGGATCTGGACAGCCTGGATTGATGGGCTGAGACCAATGGTATGAGGTTCAACAAGGCCAAGATCTGGGTCCTGCACGTGGGTCACAACAACCCCAGGTGTTAACGCTCCAGGTTTGGGGAGGAGTGGCTGGAAACTGCCCGGTGGAAAAGGACCTGGGGCTGCTGGTGGACAGCCAACTGAATATGAGCCAACAGTGTGCCAAGGTGGCCAAGAAGGCCAACAGCATCCTAGCTTTTATCAGAAACAGTGTGGTCATCAGAAGCAGGGAAATGATTGTCCTCCTGTACTTGGCACTGGTGGGGCCGCATCTCAATTACTGTGAAAAGACCAAGGAAAATCTTTGTTTTCATCTTTTTATTTTCTGCAGCTTTTCTAAAGTCTTAGTTTAGGTTTTACACCTCAGATTGAGATTGTATTAATTGTACTAAAAAGCATAAATTAAAGAAAGACCATAAACTTAGTTAATTACAAATCCTTAAATTACTGTCAATCTATAAAAATATTACAAGGATATACATAATTTTTTGTTCAGTGCTAACTTTGTTAAGCCTTGGCTATAGCTACAGAATATTTGAAATGGAAGAAAATTGCAGAACATGAATTTAAAGCTACAGAATTATTTTTAAATGTTTTGTATGAAGTCATGTGTGTAAGTCCCAGCATTATTTGTTAGATATTTTTCAAGAAATTCCTTCCTCCTTCTGTCAAAGATCTTGTGTTATTTGAACTGAAAGGTATATATATAATATCCTGCACACTAAAAATAATTTTCACTTTGATTTGTCTGGCAGCTAAGCAGCTCTAAGTTTAGAAATGACAGAATTAAAGAACGAAACCCAAAATTAGCATTCTGGATTTCAGAGCAGCTAAATGAAAATGAAAATATGTGTGCCTAAATGTGTGCAACAATAAATTGGAAGACTTTGCTGTAAAGCCATGGAAAAAGATCACTTAACAGGTCGAGTGATCTATTCTGAGATCACTAAAAATGATAGAAATTGCTGTCAACTGAATCAATCTACAGTTGGAAATGTGTGTGAGCTTTTATCAATAATGTTCTCTAATATTGCTGGGCAATGCAGTGGTATTCATAAACCCACTGCGTATGAAATGGTGGGGTTAAGTGTAGAGTTTAGTACACACTGAGATGTCTTCAGCAATACTCTTGACCAGTAGCTGGGGACATGGGCTGAAGTGGTTCTATCTTAAAAAACATATTCTTTTTTTTTTTCAGACAAGTGATGTAACACCTGGAGAGAGAGGGAGAGAGAGAGTGCTCACCAGGATGGGATGGGAAAGGAGTGCAACTAGTTACAGCAATGTGAAAACAAGAAATTACCAAGTATTTGCAGCCTTGACTCCAACAGGTACTTCTAGACACCTGGCGAGATTCTGAGTTATTATATTTGCCTTGTTAGCTCCTGGAATGGAAAGGGGCCAGATAAATTCTGGAGGCCAAATAGTTCTCAGTAATTTACATGGCAACTCCTATGTCTCAAGTGAAAATAACCCCAGGCTTGCCTTCCATTTCTGTGTCATGTTGTTACCTGTGTTTTGATTATAGTAACCCGTGACAAGGCTGAAATATGAGGTATCAGAACACATTAAGGCTTTGCTCTTCCCAGTATTTTTTTATCAAGTGATCTTGATCATTGTCTCATCTCCTGAGCCACTCCTTTGCAGGAGCTGGTTACCTGCTGGTTTTTTCCCAGTAGTAACAGTGGTTTTCATTACCCTTTATTGGATATGTCAAAACTACATAAACTTAATTTGTTTGTGCAGCTCAACTCTTAATATACCCTTTCATAAACCCAGTTAAAGGAACATAATTTCAGTCTTTTGATCTTTTATCTTCTCTAATCCTAAATACTTTGTCTTCATATAAATTTGGCAATGAACAGGAAAGGTTTCTTTCAGTGCCTTACTCTTGAATTTCTCTCTCGTTTGCTGTTGCTGTCATTCACTATATTTTTTTAAATTTTTTTTTTTAAATTCATTGAAGGCTATTTCATGATCACCTTGTTCTTCCTTTTTTCCTATTTGTTCTTCTGTGTGCACAGATATCCAGTATGGGGTTCTAAGATAGTGCTACCTCTTAGGAACTTGCTTTTCACATTAAGCTATTTCTTCTGTGCTTGAAAATCTGCAATGTGGTGCCCTGAAGGACGTATTGTTTCCTTGTCTACCCAGGCTCAGTGATATGCTTTTTTTCTGAAAAGGTGCAATACTATACAAGAAACACATTTATTTCTCATATCTTGTATATGATTGGGGTAGCAGGTAGCAAATGTGTACACAGTCTCTTTGTTATGCTTTTTAAGAAGCTTATTCCCTGCTTACTATAAATTGTATGAATGGGTTATCTTTGTACTAAATGAATGATGAAGTTAATACTTAAAAGGTGATGCTTAGAAACAGAAAAAAAATCCTTTACAGTTCTGGTGATTATCACTATGAAGCGGCTTCATTTGGTCAGATGCATTAAGTGGTTCTCACTTATGGCTCCTGGATGCAAAGGTATAACAAAGCTGGTTTTACACTGATTCCAATTATTTCTGCACGTAAGGTTTAGCCAACAAGACCTGTTGCATTCAGATCTTGTGCTAAATCTATCTATCTTCAAACTGCAAATACAGAATTTTCTGTGTAAGAGGATGAGGTGTGTGGTCCCCAGAGAAAGGCTGCTCTGATAGCAGACCAAGAGCCCACCTGAGTTTCTCAGCAGTTATCCTCTCTGTATCTCATTTCTTAATGTCTGTACAAAACTTCAGCAGTGCCAGTACGGAACTGGTAGCAAAGGAAAGGAAAATAGAGATGCTTCAGATAGCTTGCTGGCATTATTAATTAACCAGGACTTGGCTGTGGCCTCCTCCTCTCTGCTCCATCCAAGGCTGCCTGTCGGTGTTGTAGGAACAGTAACTATGCTTCTGCTTTGGCAGGTGTGCTGTTGGGTTGTAGCATCCATTCAAATTGTTTCTCCCACACCTCTGAGCCTGTTGTGACTGCACCTTGGCAGTCCTTGGACACAGCCAGGTGCAAACCTAGCCTCTCCACGTAGGTACGGCTGATTTACCATTTTGGCTTGGCTGCATGTTAACAAAGCTGTAGGGAAGAGGTGTACACAGATGACTGTTGCTGTAGCCTAGTAGTTTCTTTCACTGCATGCTCAGCTTCAGGACTGACTCTTACATGCCAGCAGTGTCTGAGAGTGCCACTTAATTTTGATTTTAGAGCTTTCTGTTCTGTAAAAAAGCCAGCGAGATGCATCTAGGCAAGACTTAAAAAGCATTAAATCTAAGGATTTGTTACTTATGAATATTATCAAAAATGTTCAGTGCATGAGGATTTTTTTTGCAGGGATGAGGCACTTGTTTTTCTGCTGCCCTGCATTAAATCAGAGTAGTGCTGAGTTCTGTTCTGATAATATTTTTGTGCACTAGGGTCTTATGTGAAAGAAATATCAGGCAATCAGGCAGCTGTTTTGAGGTGCCCTGCAGCACACGAATCTTGCCTTACTAGTTTTTTGCTCTGGTTGCTAATTAAGATGTTACTGAAGACATTCTAGAGAAATAACTTTTTGTAGTAAAGTGTATTCCTAATTTTATCATTCTAAACCAAAAGTTTCTTTATATATGTTCTATCTGCAGAGAGGAGCTATGAAGTAGAGGAAGTGCCAGCTAAAACGAATGAATGTGGAAAAAAATAGACAAGTACGTAAAGAAAAAAAGTCTAGGTAATGCTTAGTTTTCCAGGAGAACAGAATCCTAAGGAGAAGAGAGGCACTGTAAAATGAGAATCTGTGATAACTAGCCCTGCCATCACTGTTTCTGCAGATAAAAAGACATTCAGAAGGAATGTGTGGATTGCTCAGTGTGTTGTTAGATTTGAAACCTAATACATGAATTGGCCTTTTTCCATTTTTTCTTGCAAAAACTAATTTTTTCAAATTTCATCGTGGCAGCAATGTTTAAGTTGTGTTAAATATAGGAGGTGTGTTTCTGGAAAGAATAAAGTAAGTTCAGGGATGCATTTCTAATCATTATAATTTTAGGAGGAAAAAATTAACAAATACTATATATTGTGAGGTAAAATATTGTTGTCTACTTTCTGTCTAGTTGTGCTGAGAGTGAATACAAGGAGATGAAGCTGTACTGTAAAACTAAGAAGCTGTGAAACAACTCCCCCTCCCCCCTTCAAAGGCAACACGACACTGCCATAAATAAATGCTGGTATAAGTATATATTGATTGAAAATGAAGTCTTGGGAGTTGTTCACTTGGAGATATCAAGTACCTACCATTGATCTGATTAGTTATATACTTATGTTGCCCGATGAGTCACATTTTATACTTTGTTAGTTGTGGCACTGCACAAGAAAATTATTTGATCCTCATTTGCTATTAATTGAGTTGTGCATATATTCCTTGAAAAGATATTTTTATGTTAATGTATATTTTATGTCTTTTCATTCTTTGATATTTTGTAGAATGTCTGTCCTCATTTTATAAATCCTTAGTAGTTGATTTGTGATGGGATTTTTGTTTTAAGACACTTCCCAATAGTAGATTACTTTGCCATATTTTAAAATGCTTTCCCTTAAATGTTTACACTTCTAAAAATATTTTTGAGGCAACTCCAGAAATGTTCCTTGGAAATAGTTTGAACACAGTACTACCTAAATAAATGTGTTTCATTTTGTTCACTTAACAGCTTTGTATCTCTGTATAACTTGTGTGCTCAAAATTTGACTGTTTCCATTTCAGACCTGAAGAAGTGCTTGTGTGCTTGAAAATGTCTGCATGTTCAATTGCATCAGTTAGTGTAATAGAAGAGATTTTAACAGGGCCTGTGATTACTTTATCTTTACTGCAGATGATACAGAAATGGTAAAAACCAGGGGATAACTTATTTTAAAGGAAACCAATAAAACAAAACTACTGAATGCACTTTCAGCTTCTTTTACTAGTGTGCAACAGTGGGAACAAAGAAGAAGCCAGCATGATGTAATCATAAAGCATCAGCAAGTGCTTCATAAGAGCAGTAACTGATAATAGACAGCACTTTAGAAAGAGATTGAGTAGAACGTTACAAAAATAAAGGAAGCCTGGAATTTCTTTACTGAATTTTATATGGGAAGGGTTCTTTATTAAATTGGAGACTGCTTTTTAAATTTTACCCTTTTTACAGAGAACCACATCTTGAACTATCTATGCTGTTTAGACACCTCCTGTATGCATTAACCATTGAATTGATAACTGTTTTAATCAAAGCAGAAAACAAGAAAAACTACTAGTATCTGTTTCGGTATAAGATCTCACTGAAAAAACACTTTCTTCAGCAATTGTGCTTTCCTTAGCAATACCTGTGAATATGATGCTCTATATCTTTTGCAGCACCAAACTTTCATCAAATTGATTCACGTGTGTATAATGGACATCAGAAGTAAATCAGTAGTAATGCAGTGCAGTAGGTGAGGTGATTCAGCAGTACTCTTGAAAACAAAGTACTCAGGACTAATCCTAAATCCTCAAGGAAAGGGATTTTGCCCAGCTCTGTACAGACAACATCCACCCCGATCTTAACTTGAGGTTTCTCAGGAGTCCAAGCAGACAAATATTAATTATGTCTCAAAGAAAGATGTAGATTCCACCTTGAATATATATACAGTGGGTTACAGAAGTTAGAGAAAACCAGATTTGTTGCAGCTTCTAGTGTACAGAAGTCTGGATTTTTATTTTTTTTATTTTTTTTTTTTTATTGAACTGGGCCCTTAGCTAGTAAAGAAAAGCAGTTTAAAATGTACTTTGGCAGCTTTAGTATGCTCAAAATGTACACTTATTGCCATATCATATCAAACACATTTGTAGCCTCTTTCACGCTAAACTTTTCTTAATGTGCTTTACAGAAACAGATCAACATATTAAAGGGACACTGTCAAGGATATTAGTCCTAAAAATTGACCTACTTTGACACCAGTCCCATACTGAAGCTTTTACCTCCGAGATTTGTTCTGTGTACTTCTTCCTGGATAACTGTTCTACACAAGGGCTAGACATAAAAATATAAATTCAAATATTTCTTTATTAAAAGGGAAATTGGAGAAAAGATGGTGTTTTTGGCAAAGTTTAATTTTGGGTTCTTCAGCAGTGTTTTTTCTTGGTGTTTAGATGCAACTGCTTTTGCTATCAATACAAGATTTCTGGAGATCTGAGTGCAAATACAACGTGTGACTGAGAGGGCTGAACGTTTATGTGTTGGCAGGTTGATGCATACAGAAGTGACGATGATTTATTTCAATGGCTGCCTGGAGTAGGATGCCCATTCAGACAAAAAGTTTTCTCTGGCTTCTTAAACTTTCATCTTCCTAAAGTAATCTTCCAAAAGATGACTAGCTTGCATTTGCTTCTTAGGGTAAGTATTCTCTGCTTTCCTGCAGATTAGGAACTTTACTAGAAATGAGGTACTAATTAACCATTTAAAGGCTTGAACCTGTCAGGAGCTTATTTTATGTGTACTGATTCAATAAAGCATTCATGCAGTCCATTGCTCCCAGACTGGTAAAAAGTACCACAGACTGCTGAATTTATTGCCATGACTATCTTGTTCAAATCCTAACTTTTCTCTAGTGCTTTATATTCTTAGGGAATATTCATTAAAAAAAAAAAAAAATCAATCCATACTCTTCAGAGACAAATATCTGTAAAGAAAATTAAATAGGGTGATATCCAAAGAAGTCTGAATTGAACACAAGTACCTAGCTCTTTCTGTTTGCTGTTTTCCTCCTAATTGTCAGTTATTTCATAATGACAGGTATTCTGAAGTACAGGGCAGATATACTTTTAAATGCAACATGTACTGATCCAAAGTGAGGACAGCCATTTCAAAATCCCAAACTCATGTTTCTATTCTGAGCAATTGTGTTACAAAACCCTAGCCCTGAGTGCATGGCTGCACATGACTGACATCTCATCCCCTCTCTATTTGTATTGGCTAGTAACATTAAGAAAAGAAATTACTCATAACTGATGTTTTCATGACAACAGACCTGATGTTTTTACAGGAAAGCTGACATTTATAAAGTCTTGTGCCAAATCCCGTGCCAAGTCCCACATTTCCCAGGAGGTATGATCTGGCAGGAGTTTTGCTGGATCCATACCAAAGAGAGAATTTTGCATCCTCTTGCCAATAATTTGCAAGCCATTGCTACTGGAAAGCAAGTGAGCAGTACCTATTCATCTGCATTAACTGCTTTAATATATTTAATAGCAAAACATTTTATTTCATTATTCAGTCATAGTGTTTCTCTGACACACCTGTGTAGCTAGCAGAAAGACCCACACTTTCAAAAGTCTAGTTCAAATAAATAGAAAGCATCACTATTTATTCTGCTACTGTATTTCTTCAGTGGTTCAGTGCCTAATAATGCTTCATGGTATTAATATTTGGGGATTTGGCTGTCATCAGAAATGAACTGCCAAGGAAGTACTTATTTTAACAGAGATAGTATATTGAGACTCACACTTCATTTTGTAATGTCAGAAAAATTTGCTGTGTTTGATTTTTTTCTTTTGCTCTCTTCTTTGGGGAATTAATTTCTACAACAAATGGACGTTACAGTTGGATTTCAGAACTGATTCTGTGCAGTTTTCATGGACGCCTCTGGCTAGCTGAAGGCTGCCATCGTATAACTATTGCTACCAGGCAGGCTACTTGGTTGGTCTTAACTCCCATTTTTCCCCTTCCCTTCAGGAAAATTCACCGAAGTTTGTATCCCTCCTGGCTAGCCCCGTAGCTGTCTTAATAACCTGAAGCCTGTCCCCAGGCTAGCTGTCTTGGTGCTATCTTATCTTCTGTCTTCCAAACCCAGAAGCAGTTAAAGTGACTTCAGCAGAGGGTCATGATTATTCTGGGTCCACTGTCAACTCTTCTGAGTTTCTAAGCTGCTTTTGGTCCTAATATGGGGCTCCAGCAAGTGATATGCCTAATTTCCACTAATCTCCACATGCCATTTTTGACAGCTCTTCTGTGTCCACCAGGAGAGTGAATGGCTGCTTAACACAGGAAAAGAGGAAAGGGATCAGTACAGGGTTCAGATATAGTTATGGGCTAAATAGAGAATGTGAAGCTAACACTTCACTTAAGAGTATCTCAGGATGAATGGAGTTGTGTGGCTACATTTATGGCACAGATAAAAATCAACATGTTATTTAGTCCTCTTTACCACTTCTTTCAAAACCCTGAGATATGTCTTCATAATTTAAAGCACTTTATTATAAATGGGTAGTAGAACAAACATGATTTGAAACTCAAACATAAATACACCAAAGGGCATTTTTTTTTTTGAGATCTATTTTCAGTTCTTTCTGTTTATCATCCTGAATTTTGGTAAATCTATCCAAATGCTATGGCCATTAGAATTTATATCTGTACTCTGATTTGCCCTGCTTTTTTCAACACTTGCCAGAAAAACTTTTTTTCAAAAAGACTCACTTCAGAATGTAAGTAAACTGTTTCATAGCCCCAATATAGTGCACAGAAATGTATTTGTCTAATTTGTATTATATCTCTCAAGAGCTTCACACCATGTCTGAAATTTATAGTTCCACTTGTTTTTAATCCTTTCTGATTGTTTTGATTCTGCAGTAATTGCAAGAGCTAATAATTATGTGAAGCACTATATCTAAAAAAAATCTGTGGTAGGGCAGAAGGCAGTACATGTTCAAGCTTTGACTGGTGGGTGTTGAGAATTTCATTACTGCCATCAGCCTCACAATTGTGTGGGACCCTGTTACACCAATTTCCCACAGCTACTGGTTCCTAAAGCTGCTCTCCAGTGGTGAACCACAAGGACCTTCACAAGGCAAGATGTTTGCTCGTAGTTTATAGACAGAAACCAAAACCAAACCAAACCAAAAACAAACACAACCCCCCCCCCCAGCAAAACAACAAACCAACACAGTAGAATCAAAGAATATTTGAAGCTGAAAGGGAACTTTGGAAATTGTCTGGTCTAAACTCCTGATCAGAGTAGCTCTATTTCTGAGTTAGGCCATATCATGCCACTTTTCTCTTGTTCTTCATATTTATTGTTTACATACTACGTGCATAGTGTTTTCTATATAAAATGTTTATTACAGAAGTCTTTGGTCTAGAAAAATATAAGATGTCACCATACATTTTTAGTATACATGCATACCTTGACACACCTTTCAAACTGTGGTGTATACCTATAAAACTCCAAATATAGTATAAATAAATGATTGATTTACTAGGACTGTGAAAAATGATGACAATAATCCTAGATGTTACTTCTTTAACCAAGGCTTTTCAGCTTATTTAGGTACTTTCCTTTCTAATTTCATGGCCTTAATGGCTGAGGTCAATGGCTTTCACCAAAAAGGATTTCCAAAATGCAGGGAGCTACATTTCATTACTTGCATGTTATTTTTTTTCCTGATGCTTTCCAAAGTTCATCAGTTATGGTATTTCTCATATATGCTGTTAAGAATGTCTTATTTTAGCTTTTTTTTCAGTTCCAGGTTGACCTCTGTCTCGCTGCTGGAACATACACTTACTACTTGTGAAAACAGAGCATGAGCCATATTATTTGTCTTATTTTTGGCTTACAGAATGTCTGATCTTCCTCTGAGTTTTTGTCTTAATGTAGGACACTTTGCTGATTTACTTTCATTTTTTTTCTCTGTATATAATATTCAATTATTCTGTTGTTTAATTTTTAATGCCCTTTTTGCAGCTGGGCTGGAATGTGAGCCCTCCTGGAGTGGTCAGAGTGCAGTGCTGGGTCTCCACTACCAACATATCCAGAGGGATTCCTATGTAAAGGGAAAGCATTCTCAGTGCTAAGAGACAAAGAAATGACATTATATTTGCAGTGATCCTAGCTGAAATACTCTTGCTTCTGTTCATGTATTTCTAGCAGTGAGAATTTTTGTTTATGTTCCAATGGAAAGAATAAGAGATGTTGTTCCAAGCATGCCATTCAAAGACAGATGTTTCTCTTTCAGTAAAAGGGATCTGATGGCCCTCTGTGACAGTGATGATATAAAAATGCCATTTACTTGATTTTTAATGAAAGCATCAAGTACTTATTTCACATCCACTCAAACAGAAGAGCTGTCTTGGTTTTTCTATCCTGTGTATTCACAAGGAAATACAACTGCATTGTTCTGAGGTCTGACTCTGCACTTTTGCCTAATCAGAGCAATTTTCCTGCTTGTCATGCATAACATTACTACAGCTTTAAGCAATTAATTGGATAGTTCTGTACTAAGATACCCCAAACTGAAGGCTTGTGGAGCATAATAGATGAGCTGTCTGCATCAGAACTGCAGCCTTAAAGATGACAACCTGCAACGTCCAGCAAAATTTCTTTCCTGAGTGGCAGTCCTTATTGCTGACATACATTTGATGTGTGCTAAGCACTATCCGTTGCGTGTCAGTTTATAGACCTTTAATTCTGCAGACTTTTCAAATTTGTTTTGAAATTCTCAGTACGAGTTTTAGACTAAAGCCTCACAGACTGAGTTCCTGCACAGCTCTGCTTGAAGATTACAACCTCATTATAAACCTCATTTTGTAAAAAGTAGAATCTAGGTGTCTTTGACCAAGTTTTCTTGTCTTACCGTGAAAAGTACTATGAACTGACAGCCAGTCATCTTCAGCTTGAAGGAGATAAGTTCCTTTAAAACACACTGTAATGGTTTTAGTAGGGAGTGGTAACAGATGGCACATCAGTAATGATGAAAAATGTGACATAAAATGATTCAAAGTGTAAGGGTTAATTTTTGCAGTAGCTCAGAGTTTCTAGGTAAGTAGATTATGGTAAAAAATTATTTCAAAAAATTTCTGCAACAGCTGAAGAGAGAATGGTCCATCTCTGCAGAGCCTCTTTGTATGTCACTGGCCTTTCCATCATGGGTAAGAATGAAAAGCTGTCATAAAATGGGAGAAACCAATCCCCCAAATTCAACTGGTGTATAAAGCTCTTACTCCAAAACTGTCAAAACCAAGTGTGGGGCACACTTAACCTGGGTAACAAAATTACGAACACAGGTTATGCACAGTTGTAACTATTTGAACAGTATTTTATTAAAACTTCTCTTCTGAAAGTCAGCCAGCCTTATTAATATCAATAGAAATATACACATTCTGAAGACGATAAAGAAATGTAATGACCAAATTCTAAGTTGAAGATCAGGAAAGGTCAAAATTAGGGGTTTATTTGTATATATCACTGCCCAATTTTTGATTCAAATTGATTATATGTGTTAAGATTTGGTATTTCTGAGTGGCAGCTTTCTCTATGTATTCTTAGGAGTTAAACAAAATAGGTAAGAGTGATAGAATATCTGTAACTTTCCTATGAATATTATAAAATCTGTTTATGGAAAACATGCCGTATGAAGACCGACTGAGGGAATGAGGGCTGTTTAGCCTAGAGAAGAGGAGGGTGAGAGGAGACCTTATTGCTCTCTACAACTACCTAAAAGGAGGTTGTAGTGAGGCTGGTGTTGGTCTCTTCTCCCAAATTACTGGTGATAGGACGAGGGGAAATGGCCTCAAGTTGTACCAGAGAAGGTTTCGATTGGATATTAAGAAGAATTTCTTTACTGAGAGAGTGGTGAGGCACTGGAACAGGCTGCCCAGGGAGGTGGTGGAGTCATTATCAGGTGTTCAAAAAATGAGCAGAGGTAGCACTTGAGGCTATGGTCTAGTGGATAGGGAAATATTGGGGGCGTGGTTCGTTTTGATTATCCTGGAGGTCCTTTCCAACCATAGTGATTCTATGATTCTATCTGCTTGTGCTTTCAGGTTTAGATGTCCATATATGATGGGTTGCATTCATCTACTCCCGTAATTTCTTTGTCATTATAGCCTGTATTTTTTTATTTTAAACTATTTATATGATAACTGCTATAATTTTCTTAATACAGTGATCTGACAGCATCTTTTATATATACTAGTTATTTCAGCTTTAATTAGGCTGAAAATAGAATAAAACAGTTAAATAGTCATGAATATATTTTGGATGCTATATATGTGTGTGTATATATATGTTATAAATAATAGGACTTTCCCTTTTAATTCTCAGATCTGTGGTGTGTCATACAGTTGCAGATTACTGTGAAATTTCTGGTCACATGCTTTGCGTACTTGATTCAAATAATGTTCAGGACAGACTACAGCAATTTAAGCAGCTACATACACTTAGGATAGCTAGCTCAGTATTCTCTCTGCTTTTGTCTGGACTGGCCCTGGCATAGACTGGTTTTGATGTTCCAGGATAAATGGGATTGTGTTGTAGCCAAGTAGATGCTGAGGGTGCAGAAAAGGCTCTAGCTGGACTGTTGAAGTGTTGCCCAGAGAACTTAAATCTTGCCAACATCCTGCTGTAATTTCTGAGTCAGGTAATATCCTTTCTAAAACACCTGTTTAGGAACACAAAATCTTTTGAAACTCTTTATTGAGGGCAGCTGTTGTCACACTAAGTCAAGTTCCTCTCAGCAATTAACAAATAGAGTGGTTTCAGTAGAGTTCATCTCTGGTTCATCCCTACACTCCTGTTTTTAGGAATTACAGTGGTGTTTGTTCTGAGCCAGAATTCACCAGCTAGGAGCAGAGGAGCAAAAATTAGGAAGTGTTAAGAAAAAACACTTTTTGTTTTGTGAATTAGATGATTAAGCAAAAATAAAAAGGTTTTAAAAAACCAAAATAGACAAAAATATGAAACATAAAAAATAAAACATTTGAAGTGCTGATGTTAAACCCCCAGCTGTGAATGAGGGTTGGCATGTAGATGATGTCCACAACCAGGCAAGAAAGACCCTCCTAACTGGTTTTCACCCAGGGTCTGGCCAGCCTTGGGTGGGGACTGATTAGGACATCACCACCAAGTGTCCCCACTTTAAACATTAACTTGGAGGCAGGGCAAGAAACCACCTCTATAAGAGCTGACTCTGCTTATGTGGTGGGTGTGTTGTATGGGGATTCTGTCTGCTGAAAGGACTCCCTGACTCTTCACAGGAAGTGGAGTTTTCAGGATGGCACAACAAGATCGTGAATTTCCATGTGGGACTCATGGCCTGGCTAATTCCATCTCACATGGCATGGTTCCTTGGCCAGCTTGATCCTTTCTTCACATCCTGTGTTGAGTGAGTACATTGGTCTATTTATTCCTCCAGTGGTGGGCCACATTGGATCTTTGGTGTACAATATAAGAGCAGAGGGAGAACTTTGGCTGTTGGTTTGCTTGTTGATAATAATATCCTTTCTAGTTGGGCAAGTGGTCAACAGAAGAAAGTTAAAGATCACACCTATCTCATGCCTTCGAGTACTATTTTTAATTAATGGTTTTAATTAAAGCCCAGTGACTATAGGGAGACTAAACAGTGCGGCATCTGAAATAAAAGATAGTGGTATTCTTCAAACTAATGGATTTGGTTTGTTTGGCAGCTTAACTGGAATTTGATCTCTCCTGTGCTTTCCTGGTATCTCTGGGGAATGCACTTCAGGGCTTTCTTGCCCCATCTTTCCCTTGTTAGAAGCTCCTTGTTCAAATTGCATTGTATACCAATGTATTTCCTGCCACTTGTTAGAATTCACTGAGTAATTCCCTTGGGATACAGTTTGTGACAGGGAAAATAAAAGGAAGTGACATAACAGCACCCTTACTTAGGAGTTTAGGAGTGAAACTCTCATACTCATGAGAGACCAGACAGTAGACTAACCGTTTGGGCAGAGATTTATTTACAAATAAGAATGAAGTGTGGACAACCAGTGCTGCTATAATCTAAGTGGGTACTCTGTCAGTCAGAAGTGCCCTTGGGCTGAGGCGTTTACTCTTCTTGCATAACTGGTACTTGCAAATTTTTTTTTCTTGCAGGATCTCCCTGTTGCTGATCAGGCAACTCAAAAGATCATAAACAGCACTTCTTCTCTTCTAAACTGTACTGCATAGCTGGACTGATGCTCCTATCTTTTTTAGCCATCTAGTTGCTAACCTGGTTTGCTAATTTCACTAAATACATGGTTAGACATAGACTGCAGCAGTATAACCACTAAACTCCATCCAAAAAACAAAAAAAGAGGAAAAATATATACTTAATCTCTTCCTTATTGCACATCGTAATGGACAAGAACAAAACTTCTGTTTTACATACATGCTCTTGTTTCTGCAAGTTTTAGATTTCTGAGACTGAAAAATCTTTATGCCAGCAGCTCTCAGGTTTAGGCCTACATTGCCACCTCATTTCTTTACAGGTTTGTTCTGCGTAGTTGTTGCTTTTCTTTCAGGAATAATTTAATTTGCAGCGTATGTGTATGTGTTTTTTCCTGTGCAGAAGTGGATAGGAGGAAGTTAGCAGTGTCAGGGAATGAACTTGCTTAGTGATTAGCTAAACCAGGGTATGACTGAACTAACCTACATGTATTTGCACCTTGTTCAGATCAGCAAGGAAGCTGAAAGACTACCTAGAGAGATGCCATCTTAGTGACATTACCAAACATTTTAAGAACTAGAAGGAAAATAGTAAAGCATCTCTGGCAGCATGCAAGAGATTTTACATGATAAAAAGGGAGAAATGTGTGGTACTCACAGACAATAACATACAAATAATTGCAGTAAGATTCTGAATATTATCAATTTAAAAAAAAAAAAACAAAACAAAACCTTGTAATATAGTTATGAGGTATTTAAAAATATTTAAATAACCTTTTATTGTAAGAAGTGTGTTACTAAGTTTTAAAATTGAGCAATCTTTTTAAGAGCTGAAGGACAGTAGCCTCTGTACAGATGCACTAAAAATTCAGAACATGTGAACACAGTTGTTTCTCTGCTTTCCACTCTTTTATTATAAATTTTATTACTTTCATGGAAATTATCTTGGTATTTTTTTTTCTTAAGAATGATAACTGGATAAAGTAATACAGAAATTATTCTCAGGTTCCTGAAGTGCTTAAGGTAACTTAGGCAATTCAAAAGACTTGGACTTCTCCCTGTGGCACAAGGAACCTACACCTTCAGACACCTCGCAGTACCAGTGAAGAGGCAGAGGATAGGGTGGCTGGTCA
The DNA here is from genome assembly GCF_000691845.1 of Merops nubicus. Classification (NCBI taxonomy): domain Eukaryota; kingdom Metazoa; phylum Chordata; class Aves; order Coraciiformes; family Meropidae; genus Merops; species Merops nubicus. The sequence continues at coordinate 136,818 of NW_008582036.1, forward strand.
ATATGCGCTGTTCTGCAATGGCTCTTGGGCAGTGTTGCCGTAGAAAAAGTTTTGTTGTGTATCACGCTTCAGAATCTGTGTATGCAAGCCATTACCAGCATACTGGTTTAAGTAACCATTGACATCTAAACAAAAGTACCATAACATAGGAAGAAAAGAAACAAAGAAAAAACATAAATTAGAAGTGAATTAGCTACATCTTGGCAGAAGATACTAGTGAATTTTGGTTTATATCCGTTTTTTCCAAATGAAAGCTCCTCTGTATTGGCAACCTGTGATCAATCATGGTTTTCTTGTGACCGTAAACATTGCCCTGAAGAATCATTATGTTCATTTAGGAGGAAACAAAGTATTTTCTTTTCTAAAAAGAGCATTAAAACCTTTGTCTCTCATTTTTTTTTGTTTGCTGCAGAAATTGAGAGGAAAATCATTAAAACATGTGAAAGTGAATTTTCCATTTTATCTCACTTTCTTTAAATGTATGGTGTAGGGCCACTAATGTGAATGAGTGGAGCTGTGAACTGCCTCCAGTCCTGATGGCTCTGGGTTGGGGACATGACTCCCTGAAGGGTTGGGGGTTCAACTGTGTAATATTTTGGACAGTGGGATTGAGTGCACCCTCAACAAGCTTGCAGATGACACCAAGCTGTGTGGAGTCATTGATGTGCTGGACGCAAGAGATGTCATCCAGAGGGATGTTGATAGGCTTGAGAGGTGGGGCCATGCCAACGTGATGAAGTTCAACAAGGCCAAGTGAAAGGTTCTGCACTTAAATCAGGACAATCCCAATCACAAATGCAGGCTGGGTGGGTTGAGAGCAGTCCTGAGGAGAAAAACTTGGAGGTGCTAGTTGACAAAAATGTCAATATGAGCCAACAACGTGCAAGTGCAGCCCAGAAAGCTAACTGTATCCTGGGCTGCATCAAAAGAAGCATGGCCAGCAGGTCAAGGGAAGTGATTCTCTCCCTCTACTCTGCTCTCGTGAGACTCCGCTTGGAGTATTGTATCTGGTTCTGGAGCATCCAACACAAGAACACGATGGAACTGTTGGATTAGGTCCAGAAGAGGGCCATGAAGATGATCAGAGGGCTGGAACACCTCTCCTACAAAGCCAGGCTCAGAGAGTTGGGGTTGTTCAACATGGAGAGGACACGGGGGAGACCTTCTAGTGGCTTTCCAATACCTGAAGGGAGCCTACCAAAAAGCTGGGGGGGGGGGACTTTTTACAAGTGCTTGTAGTGATATGACAAGGGGTAATGGCTTCAAACTAGAAGAGAGTAGATTTATGTTGGATGTATGGCAGAAGTTCTTCATTCTGAGTGGTGAGACACTGGAACAGGTTCCTCATGGAAGCTGTGGATGCTCTATCACTGGATGTATTCAAGATGAGGTTGGATGCAGCCTTGCACAAGCTGGTCTAGTGGGAGTTGTATGATACATGGTGCTGTTAGTATTTTCAAAATATCCAATAAAATAATGAATGTTTGACCTAGCAAAGGGATCCTTTAACAAAGGAGTGAATGTTCATTAATTTCTCAGCACAAATATTTAAAATTTTTCAAGTTCATGAACAGTTTCTGAAACAGTGACAATTTCTGAAATAGAAGAAACTCTGCAAACCAGACATGCAGGGGCATTTTTTTTTTTTTTGTGGGAGGAAGAGATGTCAATAACCTGATATTTAAGAAGATTTTCTGACATGCAGTTTAAGAGAATCTTAATCCCTTTCTTTCCAAGAAAGGGAAAACAAAAATTGTCAAGCTTTGCTTGTACAATAATAAGAAGCATTTGTTGCCATTACTGTAAATTTCTCTGCTTAATATGCAGTTTAAGAGTAAAGCAGAATCTTCCCATGTCAGTGTTAAATGACTGTGGAAACATTTTTTTGGGGGGAGGAGGGAGTGACCTCCCCTTTGTTGGTGTCACCTAATCCTCTGCCTTCATACATTGTCATAATCTAGGTTTTGCTCCTCCTGCTTGGCTCTGACAGTAAATATTTGTCATGTATCACTTCTTTTTGCCCTTGCTTCACAGGACCAGGAGTTCAATCAATTTGCTATTTTTATTTGTGCATGGTGTTCTTGTCCAGTTGCTCTGTAGCACCTGACACTTTGCTTTTCCCCTTCCCCTTCTCTGTCTCTCTTTTGTAAAGAATTGAGTCATGTTTTATACCCTAATCCTTTCCAAATACTGTGTACCTTTCTAAATGATGGCAACCTTCTGACAAGGCAAGAAGATGAGAAAGCTGGAAGCCACATCAGTATGACCTGCTACATCTGCTGTGACAACAGAGGAGGAATGCTCTGACTTGCTCCATTTAGGTCTCAAAGCACCTGTGCTGTGTATCTGACAGGGAGGGAGAGAGGGTGGGGACCTGAACTGCTGGTCCTGTTCTGTGCTGCCACTCAGTCCTGCCTGCATTGCCCTCCCTTCCTTCCTGTCTCTCTCTTTTCTCTCCCTTCCTAACAGCTGAAGAAATGGTAAAATAGCAGAAGGCTTTCCTGAGAATTGTGCAGTTCGTATCAAAATAGGCAAATTACCCTTTCCTGATCAAAAAAACAGAGAGAGTAGGAGAAGCTAATTTGTGCCTGTGTGTGTCACGGGCACTGTGTTCCTGGGTTCCACCCTGGAATATTATTTCCATCCTGAAATCACTTTAAAGAAGAAACAGCATTCTTTTTTTTTTTTTTTTTTTTTTTTACCTAGTAAGATCCTCATTTACATGAGGCTGTCAAGTGTTATGACATTTAATGTTAATAATGCCACTTTCATTATTTTACTGTGTGTCTGCTGCACTCTTCTAAGAACCACAGGAATGAAATGTAAATGTTTCTGATGGTACTGTCATCACCAGGGGCACTGAAAGAAACACAGCTAAGATGCTTGTTACAGATACCACAAGAAGGGCAAATGCCTTGGTATCTCTGTCACTCCAGTCTTGTGGGGCAATACTCAGACCCTTTGGTTTTGCATTGCAGTAATACTCTCTAATGCCATTCTCAAAATCATACTTTAGCCAACAGTGATAACTATAGGAAAGAAAGCTTAAATTGATCAGCCAGTCTATAGATGCTACTGGTGAGGAATAGGAAGACAGCTTCTAAACTAAAAGGCAAAATCATAAAGATTTTGTGTAATCTGTAAGGTCATAAATAGAAATGTTAATGTCATTTTATGATGTCAGGACTTAAATCATGAGCCAAATGGAATAAATGTAATATAGGCAAACCTAAATACTGACAAATGTAAATGCAGGTTTTTTTACTGTTATCATAAGAAAATAGAAAAAAAAAAAATCTGGCTCCTATTAGTGTTTTCCCTTTTTCTGCACTGGCTAATATGAAACTTCTGGTGCTGAAATGCATTAAGAAGTAACAGCACTATCACGTTCATTCTGCACAGTAACACATATGCAATGGGTCATGAATTAAAAGCTCCAACAGCTTTCTTGTGGTAGGTAGGTAATTTCATTTGTTTCATCTTACAGGAAGACAAGATGAAACAAAGGGATGGTCAGCAAAGTTTTCAAAAAGCAGTAAATCCAGGATTATAAATCTGTTTTTCTCTTCTTATTTCTGTGTTCACTCTAGTATGTGTATGACCCCATGAGAGAAAAACTGTCCTCATAAAATTCCAGCTCAGGTTTGAAAATCCAGGTGTCCTGGATAAGCATAAAATTTTGCATGTTCCCTTCTAAAGGGAAGTTCAAAAGATGTAGAGGTTTTGTATAATTGGGCTAAGCAACTAGAATTTCATGCTTATCCAAATAGTGCTAAACCTCTCAGTCTTTGAACTTTTTCTTAGAAGGCAAAACCATAAGAAAGTTAAAGGTCTGGGTGTACACAGAAGCATTCGAGGAAAAAGGAAGTGCAAAACAAAATGAAGGGGTAACTGTGTCTGTGTGTGGGGGTGTATATTTGTCCATATGTGTAAATAGGGAGGTGTATTTTGCTGTGGTAGGGAAGATTTACTTTGAAGGCAGTAGAAAAGGAAAAGTTCATGGAGATATTTCACATAGAGTCCAACATTGTACAGGGTTAAGCATTTAGGTGCAGCCTCTCAAAGGAGCTGAACTTGTGTTTCAGCACTTAAGTATACCTGATAAATATATGAAGGTGTTTGAAAATCAGTCCATATATAGTACAACAGATTTGGATCAGACTTCAAATTCTGATCTGAAAATACAAGATTATGAACAGGTAACCTAATTTTCTCCCTTGTGTTGAAAACAACAAAGTAATAAAGCTAAGACATGCTAGTGAAATAACTGCAGTTAAATATTGCTCGTCCTTTAGCATGTTTCTCACAAATGCAGGTTGTTTGTAATGAAATATGGGCTTGATGATTATTATTCAGAACAGAAATTATAATAAAGTGGTTATATACTCATGTTTACAATGGCTAAATGAATGATATCAAGACAGGATGTAACAAGAAATAATAAATCAAAAAAAAGAGTAAAAATTATTTTTAAAAGGCACACATATTTAAAACCCATATCAAAATGAATCATGGCTGATTTATTGAGCTCTTCATTAGTTTGCCAGTCAAATTGGAAGGTCTAATGGAAACTCTGGATCTGCTAGTGGCTGAGTGAAAGTAATGAATGCAAGTAAATCTGAAGTTTGAAAATGTGAGTTAACTGAATACTCATTGAACTGAAACTAATTCAATTTAGTTGAAAAATGTTTTCCCAGCTGTTTGTTCACATATAACACTATTACTGCCATCCGTTAAATATTCACTGAAAATCTGATTCTGATTTTCTTCATATTGATAACAAGGTTTTTATTGAAGTCAGTGATAAGAAACTTAAGAACCTTTAGTGTTCAAACCAGTTTATAACTCAGAAATTAAGCAGTTTAAAATCAGCACAGAAGAAATAGCTCACATTTTTTTGGGATCTATAAAAGCATGCTAGGTGTTAAGTCTAACTATATGATAAATCAGTGATGCTTATTTGCACAAGGCTTTTAAAATTATTATATTTTAAATACCTGTAACTAGGGCATCTAGTTTCATCTTAGGTAGCCATTGTTGGTCAACCAAAGTATCAGTCTGTATCATGATAGCTGGTTGTGGAGGTTTGAAAATATGGGTGAGAAGAGTCAGAAAATCAGGTAAGCTTCATGTGAAGTGACTGGACAACAGTCTCAATACAGGAAACAACTTATGTTCCAGCTTCTCAGAAAGAAGCAGGAAAACTTCTCATCCTTTTTCTGCCTGCAACACTGCCTGTGCAGTGTTCTTGTATGAATTACTCCAAATCCTGTAATATGTGACATCCCAATTTGCTCTCAAAATTTCAGTAATTTGAGAAAGTGAGAAAATTGTTCAAATGTTCCCTACTGGGATCTTGTCTTTGCATTCACTGGGTCTCTGTCACAAAATTTGAGTGTTTTGTAGAGGACCAGAGCCAAGAACTTGCTGTGAATTGCTCCTAATTTGGTAGGTTCTCCTTAACCAAGGGTGGACTGAGGGCAAGAGAGTCCTCAGTACCATCAATGGCGTCAATTCAGTTGATCTAATTGTCTACTGAAGGGATCTTCAGTGTGCTGATTCAATTGATTTGGGGTTTAATTCAATTGTCTAAAAATAGGCAAGCTAAAGTATCCCAACCTCTTTTTCACTGCCATCCCAGAAAGATTCATCTCTCCCACAGGACCCATGTCATATCTGCCTTCTATCTCAGACAACCCTAACAGCTCTAGGTGCCTATGTTTAGACAACTGAGCTGAAACATAGGTCTCCACTGATAAAAGCTCAGAAGCCTTCTCACTTGTAGACTATTAAATGCAGACTCCTAAATTTAAACCAATACCATGGATCCCACTCAAAATGTCATGACAATGACAGTTTACTTCATCTGCTGAATGGCTAATGAATGTCTGTGATACACAATCAGCAAAGTCACTGTCTTACAAAGCAAACAATATTTTGAATGCATACACTGAAAAACTTCTAACATAGAGAAAAAAACAGGTTTTGGTAGACAGGTCGAGTGTCTCACCCCTGTTGAACTGAGGCACAGGTGCCACTCACTCAAATGCTGTACTGCTTCAGAGCTCACAAAGTAAGACCAACAAGAATCTGCAGATACATTATACGTGTAAGAAAGCTTTCTCTTTGGGTAATTCTTTCACTTTCTTAAGTTGCTGAAATTTTGAGATCAAAGCAGGATGTCACATGATATTCAATTATTAAAGGATTTGGGTTAAGATTAATTTGAGGATTTATCTATTTCTTGAATCTCATTTACTTCTTAATAACAAACTTTCTTCTTAAGATGATCTTATGGGTAGGGGGTAAAAGTTTTTAGTCAGGTGCCACAGGTCTCGCTTCAACTCACTTAGTCTAAGTGCACAGTAAATAACATGGCAGCGAGGGGGGAATGGTAACAGATATTTAATTTTCTCTTCATTTTTCGTCCCAGACTGTACTGGGTGAAAACAAGCCTTTCATCTGAAAGAAGTTAAGTGTGTTGCTTTAGCATACAGGTAGGTGTTGCTTGCAGTTTTTAGTTTGTTGCTGGATATGGTAAAATGAGCTGCCTAAAGCTGAGGTTGTTCTAGACACCATAGAATGAATATCATTGCCTACCTAAAGAAGGCATGACCTTAGTACAGAAAATAAGACAAATGGCAAGAAGGATATGGCACCCACTTGGCGGCAGTATTTGAGGATCATTCCAGCTCCATAGCTTGAATGAAAAAGACTTTTTTTGTTTCATTTTCAGGAATGACTGGCTGAAAGGAGAGCAGTAGAGTGAGAAAGGAGGCAGGAAGAAGCATCGGTTAGAAGAGAAGAGCGAAGGGAGGTTTCAGTGCAGGTCCCTTCAGGGTACTTGGCAGTCTTTTTTTTTGTTTTCAGATTTGATACTGAAGCAAAAAGTACTTTGCAAGAGTGTGCTTGTTTCATAACAGTATCAGGGAACTTTGAATATCTGTCTCCTTCAGCTTGCCATTGGCTCCTTATACTTCCCTGTAGTTGTTTGCCTGAGCATCAAAGAAGTGGTTGCAGTTTTGATTACACATTTCTCCATAGTGATTCAGAGAAAAGTCATCTGGCTTTCTCCTATCTCATTACAGAATGGAGTGTGTGCCTGGGAAAAAGGTTATTTATAGTAACAGTGCAGTGATCCATTTTACTTGGGGCATCTTTTGTCCTGCTTTTTTTTCAAAAGCTTAAAGACTCTGCTAGTTACTGCAGTGACTGGACTCCTATAGTGTTGAAGTTTATCACTGAAGACCTCTACTCCTGTGAGCTGGCACCTCTCTTGCACGGAAAGCTGCTGTGAGACATCTGCTGTGATACAGATAGTGTATCGAAATACATGGATGTAGATATTTCCAATCAGTCAGGAATACTGTATTTCCATGGTTAAATTGTACACATGCTAAATAAGACACCCACATCAAATTAAACTCTCTTGCTGAAAATATATAGGAGTAGCAACAATTTGCAATACTCTTATCAATAGACACATACTTAATTGAATTTCATACTTTGGTGGGGTTTGCAGCCAACAATGTTAGTAGCAATACAGAGGATGATAATGTGTAGGAAGGGTAAATTTATATTCAGATTAGGGTATTTGAGAGTTTAGAATTATAGAATCATAGAATGCCAGTTTGGAAAGGACCTAAGGATCATCTGGTCCACCCTTTCATGGCAAAATCACCATCTAGACAAGGTGCACTCCGTGAGTCTAGTCCACTGAGAAACAAAGATTTACCTCGTTGTTATTAAGATGCATTAGACAACCATACTATTGTTTTACTTCCATTTAATCCATTTTTCTTCTTGGATGTGTGAGGGATACTTATGGTGAGATGATTAAAAAGATAGATATATATATATACACACACCAAGCTCTTATCATTACTTATCTTCTGTGAATTTTACTATCTTGTGATTTTTTTTCTTCATTGAAACGACAGTGAATTATAATGTATTTTGCTGAGATGAGGCTGCATCGTATGTACTGACAAAAGGGGTAGTATCTAACTGAATCAGGAGAATATTCAACATGGAATATTGTTATTAAATAATACTAAAATATGAACATATGCTTATATGCATAATATTGAATCTACCACCAGTACTTATTAATATCTAAATATTTTTGCATGCATTGAAAGAGTTATTGCACACATGCTGAACAGAACATAAAGACGTTGGAAAAATGAAATGAAAAGGTATGATATCTCCACTAATGCATGAAGAAACACAGTTTATATATTTTGCATTACACATATGCCCTCATTATGATTTTCAGTCTCCAAGAACATGTTAGTCTTCAATGACCCTCTCACATTATTTGTACATTACATTTTATAGAGATCTTTACAACTGCTTTTCATCACTGTGTAATCTAACTAGCTACTAATCCATTTTTACTTCAAGGAACATTTTTGTGATGCTGTTTTTATAGTTTTATTTCTCTCATTGTCATTTTTCCTTTTTTTTTTTTTTTTTCTGTGTGTTTCCGTTTAGTGTGCCAGAAATTTAACTTCCAAGATAAGCATACAAATGAAAACCCAAAATGCACAGAAATGCATGTTTCTTCCTGATGATACTTTAATGAGGGTGGTCCACGTTTAGAGGTGTCTGAGCAGTGCTAGTTCAGCCAGACTGTGTATTTGTGTACTGCACAGTTCAGTAAGGGCTGAAGCATCTAATTTTTAGAAAAGGTACTCTCATTAAAATGAAATATTTCTTGGTTTAAAAAAGTGTATAAAATGGCAATTTCATCCAGTCTGAAGGCTTAATTTCATGAACAGCTCAATTTCTTTTTTTTTAAAACTAGAAAAATTAAGTCTGGAGGAAGATATATTGATCTGTCTTTGTTAGGGATGAAAGGAAGATGAGTGAGCAACAGTTGACACTGAGGGGACAAAGCTTTTAGGGTACAACTTCAGACTGAAAATGAGGTTTCTAACCTTTGGAAGGGTAAGATTTTTAAGGGTAGTGTAGGCTAGCCATCAGATATGTTTCACAGTAGAACTTTTTCAGCTTTTGCAAGAAACTGCATGAAGTCATTTAAGTAGATTTGATAAGCTTTGATAACCAGACACAGATCCTTCAAGTATTTTACTTTAGCTCTAATTTTGTTCTAACTTGAGAATATAAGTTCACAACAGGTGAAGCATAAGGAACAGTGTAAGAAGAGCACATGTGATTTTACTTATTAGGCATATTCTTCCATCATCCAATAAATTATGATACGGGGCTCTCCTAACCACACCAGTGAGGGGTTCTGTAATGGTGTGCTGTAGTTTTATGAAGAAATTACCAAACCGATCATGCATCAGTTTGGTAATTTCTTGCATCTATGTGAATTTTAGTAGCTACAGTATCTTCTGGTACACAACTTAACATGGGCTGTATGAAGAAATCTCTTTTGTTGTTGCTGTATTAAATATGCAATTTACTAATCTCAGCTCTTGTTCCTAACTCCTCAGTTGATGAGAAATGATGAAAAACTGTTCTCAGTTCATCACCTTCTGCCAGTTTTGATTTTATAGACCACTGTTATATCTCTTTCAGTCATTGTTTTTTCAAATTGAAAAGTCCTAGTCTGTATATTTGTTTTTGTTCACAAGCTATCTTATAACAGTGAGTTTTCATGAAGTTCCAAATATATTCTACATAATTTTAAATATTTGGATAACAGTAAGTCAAGACACCATCTATATGTCTGTGAGTAAGGGAAGTTCCTTCCCCCTTCTCTTTTTTCTGTTATTCTATTTTGAAGTTCATCTGTCATTCTGTCACTAATGAGTTATAGATAAGTATAACGAGGTCAGTCTGTAGTTTTTAGCAGCCAGTCGTGATGAGCAAAAATAAATTTTATCTCTTTTGAGAATGTTTACATTGCATAACAGCATCCATGGCATAGCTCTTTGTCAGACTTCCACGCTTCTTTTAAAGCCTTTAGTGAAGGACATCATCAAATGAACCTGTATAACTGTCTAACCATTAACATTCTCCTTTATCCATATGCTTGTTCTAATTATAAATGTAAACATTATTTTACTTTGTATGTACTATTTATCTTTTACAATTTGTCATATTTTTCCAGTATTATCCAGATTAATGCTTTCTGCTTTGTTGAATAAAGCTGAACCATTCCTGCATAAATTAATGCTTATATATGCTATGAAAATAGTCTTTCTCCTCTTGTTCAAAGTCCAGTAGACCTAGTAAGAAGCTGAGCCATATTCTGTCTCCTGCAGGTTCACAGCAGCTCCTGAAGATTTGCAAAACATAAAGAAAGGAACATCTGGACCTCAAAATTGAGTTGGTAGTACCTAGCAAGTAGTGGGAAATTCAGATGCAGAAGTGGATGCCAAGGGATCTGAGAAGTTTGCAAGAGTTTGTAAGAATTTATCCTCTTAATAACACCTAATTTTTTCTTGTTTGTTTAATTGTTTTTATGAACTTTTTAATCTCCTGGCTCCCAAGTACAAAGCTGATTAGTGACTTGGCCTTACAAGTTTATGCCCTTAAGACAGCACTTCCAGTAACACAGATCTGCTAGCATTTTTTTAGCAAGCCTCCCTGTTAGCTTAATGTTAATTTTAACAAAGTCAAAAGCCACAAACACAAAGTTTTTTGCTTCTGTTTCATTTTAGATCTGAATCTCCTTGAGTATAATTTTCTTTGTTTGCTGCCATAGGTGGATGAGCTAATATGCCTTCGAAGTGAGCAAAGCACTTAATTACTTACATGAAAAGCAAGTTCTTTGGGAGAATATTCAACTAAACCCACCCCCTAGAGGAAAATAGGAAGGGCACTGGCAATTAGATAAGCTGCACTTTAGACATGAACAAACACATTTATCAGATAATTGGTAGATACTTTTCTAGGTATTTCTGGCACTGAGATCCAAAAGCAGTGTAAGGCAGGTAAGCTCATCTGATGAGAAAAGCCCTGTGGCTGCAACAGACTGCTGTCTTGAGAGGGCGAAATGCCCTGCATTGTAACTCCTTGCCTGCTTCAGACATCCAGTGTTCCTTGTCTTGAGTCTTCAACCAGTGTCATCTATTCTTCTCCCTTAAGTTGGAAGGCAAGAAATAACACATCCAGAGAAGCAGTAACTTTCTATAAACTATCTGCTTCTTGCAGGGGAGAAACCCCACCTTGAAGAACCTGAGAGAAGTATTTTAGGCAGAGTAAGGTAAGGGGGCAGACACACTGAAATAACTTTTAGTTCACATTTTCTCTTTGAAATGGGGATTTGGTGTACAATACTACAAGTAGATTAAACTGTGCTATTTTGGTAGAAGCTGGACAACCAGAGAATTTACTACTGAGATGGATTGCTCAAAACAGTTGACAGTGATCTCTGGAGGCCCCTGTATTTCTGTCCAGACCATAGGAGACCTTGAGGAGCAAATTCTGTAATGATTTCATATGGAGAGAGGGCAGTTAATGTTCTCCTAACCATAGGAATGTTCTGACAGCTGGTGTAGATTATGATGAAGGTACTGTCTGGTCTTTACCAGTGATTAAAAGAGTAAAAGATACTTCAGAGATATTGTAATTTCTGTGTTCGTGTACGTGTATACATGTACATAGAGACGTGCATGGATATATATATAGAATACACATGAAAAAATCTAGTCATCTACTTTAATGAAGCAGAAAATGATCCCTTTAATGATCAAACACATTAAAGAATTCAACAAGTAAAGGACTGAATGATCTGATGTTTTCATTGAAAAATTTAAGTATTTCAACATGGTCAATATTATTATGAATAAATTTATTTTTCAAAATACAAAGCACTCGTGGTACTTCAAGGCACAAGTTTATGAAACGTCTTTGAAATCTTCTTCCCCAAGTGAGTTATATGCTTGTAGAAAGTTACTAGAAACTTTTCTCAACCAAAATAATAATAAAAAAAATCCCCTGAAAATTTTAACATGGCCTCCAATTTTACTGACTTTTCCCTCTGAATCATAGAATCATAGAATGATTTGGGCTGGAAGAGACCTTAAAGATCACCTAGTTCCAACCCCCCTGCCATGGGCAGGGACAAGTCCCACCAGACCATGTTGTGCAATGACCCATCTAACCTAGTCTTGAACAAATGCAGTGACGGAGCATCCACAACTTCCCTGAGCAACCTGTTCCCATGTCTCACCACTCTGAGTGAAGAACTCTCCCTTACATCTAATCTAAGTTCACTCTCTTCCAGTCTGAACCCATTACCCCTACCACTACTGGCCCTTGTAAAAAGTCCTTCACTAGCTTTCTGGTAGGCCCCCTTCAGATACTGGAAAACCGCAAGGAGATCTCCGCAACATCTTATCTTCTCCAGGCTGAACATCTCCAACTCTCTGAGCCTGACCTTGTAGGAGAGGTGTTCCAGCCCTCTGATCATCTTCATGGTGCTCCTCTGGACCTACTCCAACAGGTCCATGTCCTTACGTTGGGAGCTCTAGAGCTGGACACAGTACTCCAGGTGGGGTCTCACAAGAGAGCAGAGGGGGAGAATCACCTCCCTTGACCTGCTGGTCATGCTTATTTTGATGCACTGAGTGGCTTGTCCATCAAATCCATGTCTTTCCATTTTAGATTTGTAAACATGCACCTTATATAATGTATAGAACAGATGCTTATCTAGTAACACACAATAGTAAGGGTTTTTTTGACACTTGAAATTAAATTATATTTTTTCATTAGTACAGCCACTATATTTTAAAAAGGAGTTAAAGAATAATTTCAATCTTTATTCTAATTCAGGATAAACACTGTGTTGAAAAAGTAGACATTTTGGATGTAATGGTGATCATTGTTTCCCAACTAGTTTTATGATATACACACACAATACTATGTGTAGTGTACTCTGATGGAAAAGACAATGTTATGTATTAAGTTTCAAACTTTCCTCCAAACTGCCTTAGAAATGTATTTCTTAATTTGCCAAGATTTAATGTATATCGGCATGCCTTATTTTAATCTTCTGCTATGTAATAATTGCCAATCACAGCTTGCACAAAAATGAGAGACGGTTACAATTTTGGCACTACTGCCAAGAACCATTTCCTTCAGAAAACAGCTTTCAAAAGCTTTTCTTTCATATTTTCATTCACAGGATGAACACTAAATGAAACTCTTTTCTGAAGCACTTGAATCTATCCCATGTGTGCTGCTGTAATTTCAACAGCTATATAGGAAATACAGTAACACTATTTAGCTCACAGGGAAGTTAGATTCATTAATGTTTGTAAGACATTCTGAGAGCCACACATGGAAGGTACTATATAAATAACTATGCATGAAGGCAATGAACATTACTCTAGTTTTCTGGCTTTACAGTTTTTATAACAAAGAAATGCTTTACTCTGACTGACTGAAAAAATAAGGATTATGTAGTATGTTAAGAAAAAGTTGATGGTGTTGGGAAGACACCCATTACCTTCTTTGCATGCATCTATACAGCAGTTCTAATACATAACTTCTTTATTCTGCATTTTTATTTTCATTTTGAAAGAGAGATCAGAAGACTTTATAAAATATCTACCTCTAAGTATCTACTCAGAGTGGTATTTGTTTAATGTAAAGTTAGCTATCTGAAAGCTAGACATCTAAATGCACTAGTTATTTGTATTCTCTCTATAATCAGCACAGAAAAGCATGCATCTCCTGAGGGCAGTTCTTCCTTGGTATACATCAAACCTAGGTGGGATAAAACAACCCTCTGGAGATGTCTGTTTGCATCTGTTAACTATAGAGGGAGCCTATTTTAGATTAGCTTTATCTGTCTAGGGGTTAAAGATCTAATTAAGCCAAGAATCTCCCTTACGCCCATTAGTGAAAGATGCTCCAAACCCCTCCAATTATTTTCTAAAAAAGAGGGAATGAGACCCCAGACCCACTAAAATCAGTGACTCCACAGCCTTCAGCAAGGCCAGCACTGCTGCTGCCAGGTTCAAGTCTGTTTATGTGTGTCCAAAATTGTACTTCTGGCTAGTCTTTCTCCTCTTTGAATAAAGGTTGTGTGTGATTGTGTAAAGTTTTTTTACCAGCACAGCAAGCTTCTGTAGCTGCAACATAACAAATCTAGGAAGAGTTATAATCTAGTAATGTTTGTGCTTTACTGAAGTTAGTGTTTATTTACTGCATTTAATTCTTTGGTTATACAGTTCAAGCAAATGCCTAAATATTTCATGCCTTTGTTCAGGTATTTAAAATACTGATAATCTGTGAATGAAACCAAGAGTAGAAACGGTAGGCAAATAGAGGTAACTGTGGCCAGCTTTAAGAAGAGACTGAGCATGAGTAGAAGATAGCATCTGCTTTGCTGAAATAAAAAAAAAAAAAAAACAACGAATTTTACCACCCTGTGAATGAAAACAAAGTGAGTTCCTTCTTCCTTTTCTTAATGGTGACAAATTCAATTTTGCCTATGCTGCTGGGAAACTTTAGGCAGGCCTACAAAACAATGGACCCTGATTTGCTTTCTAAAAACTTTTCTCTCCTGTGAAGGGTGTTGATGACTGTGAGCAGGAGCAGACACCTTGTTTGATTTAAGGCTGCCAACAACAATGGTCAGACCTGCAGCAAACAAACAGGAGATAATGGACTTTTACAGTAGTGGCTTTTCTATCTGATTACTAGAGAAATATTTATGCCTTTACACATTCAGTCAGCACAGAGCATTACTTATATCAAAGGATATCTCTAAAATGTGAAACTTTCTTGAAACACAGAAGATAGCAATGTCAGATGAAACAAGAATTACTAAGAAGGAGTTTAGGTGAGCCTATTCACAGGAGGAGTTAAGCAGGTAGTAAATACGAATCTCAACAAAAAATTCCCAAGAAGAGGTACATGCAGTATTTTCTGAAGAAAGAAATCATCCAGTAATGTGCACTGGGTTTGATAGTTTGTTAGCTGTGCAATAAGTATCAAGATATGTGCTATATTGAACACAGACAGGTACAGACTTCCTTTGCTTCTGTGCTATACTGTCCAACAGAAATAGAAAGGCAATAAAAACCAGATAAATTCAGTTCCAGCACTAGTTTTGGTTCCTGGCTGCTGATTCCCTTTCAGCCCCAGGATGCCTCAGTGGAAATCCTCGGGAAATTAATACACCTCTTATTCAGGATATTCTTGTCCTTATTCAGTGTTATCCTTATTCAGTCAATGAATCCTTCATTCAGTGTTTTAGAGGTTTCTTGAACTGACTGCTTTGGTGAGTTTTCAAAGAGATGACATGTCAGAGCATCAAGGCAAGCCGGTAGCTGCTCATGAAAGGTATGAGTATATCATTGACGTAAGTAGCTAGTTCTATAACAGGAAGTACAGAATGACCTTAAAGGTGATGGTACCAGTTCAATCTACCCTTAAGCAAGATGAAGTTCATAAGAAGCACTCTTTATGATTTAGATTTCTACTTCCTAAAACAATAAGGCTCTCACTATCTTAATTTTCAATTACCTGAAGGACAAACTTAGCATCTGGCAAAACATATAGAGGAGGCATAAGGTCATTTTAGTTTCCACAGGAGCCTTATTATGTGGGGAAATCTCGCTTTTTAATATTTGCAAATTCTGGGAAATCTCAATACCAGGGAGTTAATATCATGTTTTTTGAGCTGTTTCCCCCTTTTATCCCCTGAGTGGATCTGTCTTTTTAATTTAAGACATTCCAATGGTAACTCTCAATTTTGGTGGTGTTATTCCATCCTCCTGCTAAGCTGGATGCTCTGAAAAATCCAGGGCAGTTCCTTTTTGCTCCTTGTGTGTGGACCTTGTGAGGCTCTTTAACAGCCTGTGCTCCTCAGCAGCAGATTGCACAGGGTCAGGAAGGTCAGGATGATTTGTGAGCTCTTCCTTGTGCGACAAGTTAGTTTTAGCGGCAAATGCACTCAAATACCGTATTATGCACTGATCGCTTTCTGAAGTTGTTCTGCCCCCACACCCTGAAGAAGACAGATTGTTCATGATCTGTGTATAAGATGCCGCTGCTGTAGTCTGTCTTCAGCTCCAGCTCACATACCTCACCTCTGGGCAACAGCGCTGTGTAATTGATGTTCGGTATGCCTCAAGGGGTTAAAAGATTAATGCGCCACAAAGGTATCCTCTAAGCTGCAGTTTTAAGGAGCTGGACTCCGATCTGCAGTATTAAGTTTCTTTAAGAAGTAAAAAAAGTTGTACCAGAATGTACATTAGGCCAGCAACTGTAAATAGTTGAACAGAGTCATAACTTTCTGAAAGTTTTTGTTGCTTGAATATGGGATTTCACCATAAAGACTACGTAGGAATATTTTGGACAGAAATATTTTCTTTACTACAGGTAGTGAATCAGTGTGGAACAATGGTTGTAATTTTAAGAATTTCAAGACAATTTATGTAATTGTAAGAAGAAAAATGTGAGCAGAAGAAAAATCAACAAATAAACTCCAAGTGTACATAAGCTTTTATGTACACACGTGTATATATAAAAAACATATACAAAACCCCTTACCCTCTTTTCTTATTTTCTCTGTAAATGATTAGCTCCATGAACATTCTGTCAAGGACACTCATAATAGCCAGATAACGTATTATATCAGTGGTTGTATGGAAAGCTGAGTAACATTAAACTTTGAATGCGAATGGATTTTTTTCCCAGTAACAAGCTTAGATTTCATATCTGATTCAGGCTTAACAATAGCAGTATAAGGCAAATGAGAAAAAAACCCTTTTATGTATGTTCTGTTTAAATTAAGTGTTCTAATTTTAAAATTAGATATGTAGGAGTTATTTCACTGAAGCTGGAAATTAAGTTCATTGAAAGCATTTGGCCATTAGCATAAATATCATAGAGGGTCATACAAAAGAAATGCTAAGAAATGGCATGACCTGAATAAGCCATTAATATTAAAGCTGCAGTTTGGCAGATATTAAAACAATAGTGAACATCACCCTTCTGGCCTGTCTTGCTGGAGAAGTCTTCAAAAGAATGTGTTTTTTGGTCTCATCTGAATCTAGACTCAATTCTAATGATTTATATGAAACAATAATGTGGTCATACCCAGTGTAATTTGTTCAGCACTCTCAGGGAAGTTCAAAAGGGTGGTTTAGAATAGGTAGAATCCTGGTCTTCAGCCTAAGAAATCGAAGCAAAGACTGGGTCACATGCCAGTATAAGAACCGAAGTTGACTGACGCCCCAGTAGGTCACCCAGCAGATTTGTCCTACCTCTGCTTCTGCTACTGATCTGCAGACATAATGTACATTTATGTCAGTTTGGTCTTGTTATAGGCAATCAAATGCTTGTAAACCCAGGGATGTTGGGAAAATTCATCGACTTGAACTGAAGGGAGTTCCTATTTCCTTTCAGACTAGAGCTAGAACAAATTAAGCAATAAATCTATGTATAAGAAAAGTAAAAACAATGACCTCATTGATGAAAATTCATGTTTAAAAGGTGTTGTGTTTGTAGTGAACCACTGGAGACACTATTTTCCTCCTCTTTTTTTTTGGTAGAAGAGTGTGATATGAGAAGACCATGTTTGCCTCTTCTCGAATTGGCTTGAAAATACTGTTTGAAAATTCTTCTCAGTGAGTGAATGAAACAAAATGGTTAGAGCAACGGAGTAGAAACCTTAAGAAAAAATGAATGGTTTGAAAAAAGAGGCATGAAAACAGGAACAAAAGCCAATGTGGTAACGTATGGAGACTGCAGTATATTAAAAAAAAGACTCCTAGAAAAACAGAAAAAATGTCATACTGTGCTTAACATACCTAGATGTGTTGAAATTTTCTTGATAGAAGCTTCCATGCATCTTGAATCTGTTTATTTTTGAGAATGTATAATTTATTCACAGAAATATTCTCTTTTGAGGGTTAGAGAGATTGCCATTATCCATTTAAGTATGGTGGTCCCGCTCAAGTTGACTCAGCTCCCACTTCAGGCTCCCAGCTATGACACACTACCTTGCAAGCCCTCCAGACATCATAAAGTTCACAAGCCTTCAAACACCACACTGTGTCAAAAACAACATGTGCTGCTTTGTGGTAACAAAGTGGGAATCATATAACACGTTGCTGGAAACAATGGTAATTACACAGTAAGTTAATTATACAATTATCAGGAGATAACCTGCCAGTGGTAATGTGAATCATATCACCACTATAACGCCAAGGGATATCGCAATCTGGAGTCGACTGGTGTTAGCATTAAAAAAGCACCAGAATACAAAAGTATGAGAGGACAAACAATAGAAATCGAAATACCCCAAAGAGGTAAAGATGACAGCAGTAGGATGAACAGGGATCTCTGCGTGATCACAAATCTTGTCTAATCTTGTCACATTGTTTTCAAAACAGATTTTAGAGACAACATTTGGGTTGAATTACAAGCAACAAATTCCACAGAAAATGTAGAACTGAACCTCAGTATTAGTCAGTGGTTAGTGCCTGGCTTTTTTAAGCTTTGTTTTATTTTCTCTTTTTGCTTTTATTTGTTCTCATTCTAAGAATCTATCCTAGCTTGTCCGTAGCATTGTACTTTCATGTGACATCATCAAGCGATTAAAAATATAGACCTTAATTAATTTAAAGAAAATAAACTTAACTTTACCACAGAATTTAGTTTAAATCAAATGTTGGGGAACGTGTTAATAGATCTTTTGTTAGTTTGTAAGGCATTAGTACTGAAATAGACTATAATTCTGTAAGCACTAGAAGCATATGAAACTTTTGAGAAATATAAAAAAAGAAAATTATGCAAACTCATTTCACTATACACAGCATCAAGCTTACTGCCTGAATGCTTTTGCTGCAGTTGCCAAATACTTTGAACAAACTCAGCTGTACCTTGGAGTGAAATGAGATAATAAGAATTAGAGTATCTGCCTCTTTTTGATCTGATTAAGCTTATACTGCAAACCCTGCACTGAAGGCTCTTTATTACTATGGGTAGAGAAGGTGTTCAAACTCTCCTAGGGACTGTAGGCATGATGATAAGCAAGCAGCAATTACAATCAGAAAAATATATTTTAAAAGATTTCAAATGTAATCTGTCAGTTATTTTGGGATGTCTTTGTGGGAGTACCTTGTGAGAACTGGCAAACCTTTCACATCTCTGCAGTATGGAGTGGGAAAGGGTTGATTTTGAAGAAGGCATCTCTTTGGAGGCTCTGTGAATTGCAGCAGCTATAAGGACTGTGGCTGGAGGAAGAATGAGTGCAGACGGAGCTGGAAAAGACAAAAGGGAGCTCAAAACAGGGAGCTCAAGGAGGAAAATTGTCACCATATCTTCTAGCAACATCAGGGAGAAAGCTGGAAAAGTTGGAGGCAGCTGGAGGGTGTTGAGGAGTTCAGGCTGCGTAGGAAGAGAGAGTACAGGAAAACAAATTCCCTCTAAGGCGAGGAGAGCATGCCGGCCTGTTTATTCTTACACCAGGGAGGAACACGATGCTAACTGCTGTCACTGATCCTTTTGGCATCAAAATAATACAGTGGTAATGGGAGAAAAAGTAGTTGTCAGACTTGAAACAAAACAAAGGACACAACAACAGCTTTCATTTCCATCTCTAGAGTCACGACCAAGCAAAACTATTTTGTTAATATTTTATTGTTATTAGTCATAAGTACAGCAAGGGAGCTATTACAAGTGAAACACTAGAACAGGCTGAGCTGACAGTAAGCTAAAACATGCCTAGGGCAACAAACTTTTTTCCTGTGTTATGACTTTCTAGTTTCTGCTTGTGATTAATAATGTGTCAAAAGAATCCCTAAACTCCTTTACTGATTACTAAGGTTGCTGAACAAATGATCTGGAAAACAATCCAACTTTGGGGCGACTTTTTGGAAATCGTTGTTTTCCTTCTGTTAAACCATCCATTCAGATCTTTAATTTGTCTACTGACTATACATTTACTTTTCTAAATGAGGCTGAGATCCCAACAAGAAGGGAGAGTGTATTTGGAAACCTCAGTCCTGTGAATGTCAACAAACTCCTTTTTTCACCCCACTCGTTTTGTGCTCTTTCACAAGTTGAGCAAGCCTTAGATTCTGACTCTTAATGGGAAAAGAGTGACCACTGACTATTCACCAATTCAGGCATTGGTGGAAAGTCCATGTAAAAATCTGTGCTTACTTCATAAGGATAGGCTGAGAGAGTTGGAGTTGTTAATTATGGAGAAGAGAAGGCTCCAGGGAGACCTTATTGTAGGCTTTCAATACTTAAAGGGGGCTTATAAGAGAGATGGGGACAATCTCTTTAGCAGGGCATGTTGTGACAAAACATTGGGTAATGATTTTAAACTAAAAGAGGGCAGATGGCAGATTTAGGCCTAGGTATAAGGAAGAATTTTTTTACAAGGGTGTTGAAATACACAGGTTGTCCAGAAAGGTGGTAGGTGCCCCATCCCTGATAGCATTCAAGGTGAGGTTGGATGGGGCTCTGAGCAACCTGCTCTAGTTGAAGATGTCCCTGGTTATTGCCAGGGGTTTCGACCAAATGACCTTTAAAGATCACTTCCAACTCAAACTATTCTATGATAAGCACCATGCTTAGGAAGTAAATTAATCTAAGACTCATCCTGATGACTGAAGGCCACGTATCTGAATTCAAGAGCAATTCAAATTTGTTTTCCAAGTTGTGTCTGAGTTCATTGTGAGCTGTTACCTTCATTTTTAGACCAAGTTGGTTGGAAATTAAGTTACAAGGGCTAAAACATTTTTGGAAGCCAAGGGCTTCTGTATCATACCTGATGAAGGACTTCAGAAATTTGTATTTTCTAGCTACACTGGCTGACCTCATAAAAGACATTCTCTCTCCTTACAGATATTGTCTTACTGATTTCTCTTGACATGATACGTTGTCTTGAGCCAATTATATAAACTCCTAGTAAAGTCTCATTTGGCACCTTTATTTTAATGTTGTGAGAATAGCAAGTGACAGACCACAGCTCCTTCACTCTTCTGAACATATACGAAGGAATTTTTGTCTGCTTTCCATACCCTGTTGGATCATTTAACTTGCATACTTCACTGCAGTTAGCCCTCTGTGCTGAACGCTATGACTGGAAAAGAAGAGCAGGAGCAGGCTGACAGTAGTGGGGGTAAATGACTTTTAAAAGTGAGTAAGCTGCACAGGCTGAAGTGCTTGATAAGGAAGCGACATGTTTTTTTTCCAGTTGGAGGAGCTGCTGTCCTCAGTTTAAGCCACATCTTCTATGAGATTTTAGAGAAGGATAGTACTGAATATGTTTCTGTTTTTTGAATAGTGTGAATATTATTTCCAGTAGTGGAGTTCTTGTGGGGACTGAAAAGAGCTTTTCTGGGCAGAGTGAAGCTTGCTTTCTTCATCAGACAGCACTGTGATTACAGAAAAGATAAAATTATTCTCCAGAAACTGAAGACATTTGAAGTAGAAAAATTTCCATATGACATTGCAAATAATGAGCTATTTTCTTAAAATGAAATAAGTAAAACCTTAATTGTGAACTTAAGAAGGGATCAAAAATACAAAAGTGTGAAGTATATCAGGCTTATTTTTGCATTGTATAATTTTTCAAAGGAAATTAGCAAAGGAATCAGTGGGTTTTTTTTATGGCTGAATTGTTGTGAAAGCCATTTTCAAATTTTATGAAAAATACAAATTCTAAATCACTCAAAACCTAAGAAGAAACTGCCAGTGAAAAGTTCTTCCAAGTGAGGTACCTTTTGCTCATTCATTCTGGTTACCCATAGGTATAGAAAAATTCACAGTTCTAGAAAATACTGGTTTTATTGCAAATTGAGCTGGGAGAGAGTTGGGAGAGAGAGAGAGAGATAAATCTTCAGTGAACAGCTAGATAAGCACAACAATCTTAAAATCCACTCCATGTGATTCAGCAGGGAAACAGGCATAGGCAGCTGCTTTATTCTTACTAGTGTTCTCACTGTGTTAAAGTATCTCACAAATGAGACAACAAATTAGCCAGTGTTTACCATTTAAAAACATATTGCTCATCCTTCTGTTTTAGTAAAGGTTTGGTTACATTTAATCCTTCTAATCTCTTGATTGTACAGAATTATTCTAAGACACCTTCCTCCCCACTGAACTCAGCCAACATGACACTATCTTGTTTTTCCTGTAATCAGAAGCTAATGGGAACTATACAAACTGCTCCCTTCCCTTTACCCTATTCTTCTCCACCTCCCTTTGAGACAATCAAATTGTGTAATCATTAGAGAGACTAATCGAGGCAACAGGATTAAGATCCAGAAGCTCACTATAAGCCTCCACTGAATAGTTATCTCTAAATAGGCCAAGAATAGAAGCATGAGCAAGTCAAAAGTTCTTGAAGAAAATCATAGGTCAGGTATGAAAGAAGGATGTACATTCATTTTTTTGGCGAATACATTATCTCATGTGTGAGGGGCTGACTACAATAAAGAGAGTATGTATGTTTCCTGTTTTTAAAACATACATGTTCTTTTTAAAATCTACCCTAATTTGTAGTTTTCAGTTTTTTGCACTGTCTCTTAGCTGTCTCATAGCACCCATTGCTATGTGAGAATTCTTTTTTTCTGTGTAGGTAGTGATAGTCTGGCAGTAAGCTTTCACGTATATGCGTGCTTATTCGGCAGAAGATGTCTCAGAACCTGAAGTATAAAGTGTGTAAAAAATATTCCAAAGTATGGCAAGTAAGAAATAACGTACATAGAATACAACTTGAGAAGAAAAGGAAAATCAGCTCCTAGTTTCTCTGTGTCTGAGAGTGCATCCATGTAGGAATGCTAGTCTTTATGAAAATATTAAGTATGAAAAACTGAGCTCTGCAAAAGAACTGAAGGAAACAATAGATGCACAGAGGCTGGGGGAAAATAACTTTCAGCTGTTCATTGCTAAAGATATTGGAACTAAACAGCAGCCTGAATTGCCAGAAAATCCTTAGAAAATTATTTATTTATTTATTTTTAAGAGAAGGTATGTTTATAGTTGGCTGCACTTCTAAACCAAAATAAATGTATAAAAAAATCTTTAAAAGAAGAGGAACCAAAGATACAGTGTTGATCTTTAGGCTTATTTTAATAGGCCATACTTGCATGCATATACATTTATATATAAGTAGGTATTTTGAGAGAGAGAGGGAAAAGGCTGTCTATTTGTGTGAGAATCTGAAAAGTATGTTATGTGAATGGAAGGTGGATTGACTCTGTGTACAGTAACTGGGCAGTGGCAGATGTGCTGTCCAGATACCAGTAAAAACTGCAAAGTGGTTTGGGTTTATTTCTTACAGTAATTAACTAGTGATTTATTCTACAAATGTATCATAGCAATTCAATAAATTTGCTAATTTAGTGCTAGGGGGATTTATTTGTAACCATCAAATATTTTACTGTGCACATCTGTGTCATGGAGAAATTTGCCAATATGCCATTATCCTCTCATTTCAATAAATTTGTTACACAAATACAAAGAAGAAAGACTTCCTGGGATGTTAGGAAACTATAGAGTTGCTGCACTAACATGTGTAGACACGAGAGAGTATTATAGGCTCTGCTGAGCATTCCTCAGAGGTGTTAACGACTTTAAGCCTGTCAAGAATGTCTCCAGCTTGTACAGCAAAGACAATTCAACAGTTTAATAAAAAGGTGTAACATTTCCTACAGGTGAGCTCAAGAGATCAAAGGGTATAATAGAGCTTTTGTTACTTCATTCAAAGAATGCATTCTGGAGTTTAACCTTTGCTTTTGATGTAATGTCATCTTTGAATACTAACAGCCTTTTCTAGGAAGGATTAAGCTGTTTGAAGTGTTTTTTGGTCTTTATTTAGGACCTGGCTTTGGAAACCAAAGAAGGTGTGGAGTAACATGTTATAAATCATGGAAAAGCTTTAAATAGTAATATCTAGAATAACTAAAATTTATGAAGGAGAAGGTCAAGACTGGATGGTTGAGTTTGATCATACCAGGTTTATGTTCAACACAGATGTCTAGCATTTAATCATAGATGAGAACCCTTTTGGATGAGAGTATTTGTGAAACAGCACCAGCTGGTCCATTTTTGTGGATACACTGTGTTTGCATTTCCATTCTGGGATAAAATTTGTAGCACAGGAACCAGATAAACAACCAGAAGTAGGTAACAACAGGAAAACTGAAGTTATCCAAACTCAGTATATTCTCCAACTATCTGACTGATGATTATGTTCTAGAGGCAGAGAAATCTCAGTTTCTCCTAAATTTCACCTAGCATTTACATTACATTTATATTACTAAGCCTATGACTGACTGCTGATGGCCTATCCGTCCTTGCATTTGGGGTGGTGAACAGGGCATGGCTGGCAATGAATGGTGACTGTGGTCATCTTATTTTAATCCTACTTCAAATATCTGATAGCGTACATTGTCACACTTTCAACACACTGGCAAATGCAAAGGTAGAAGCCACAGAGTCACTGGACCTGCCCCGTTTTACTCTATTCCTAATACAAACTCTTTTTCTCTTCCTACTCATGAAAATGCAGTCCACCACGAGCACCTTATTGCCTTATGCTGTGCTGGTAGGAAAGCAACGCACAGGTACTAAAAAGTAATATGAGATCTGACTTTTAAATAAATTCAGATGTAATGCCCCCTAAGATTAAGCAAAATATGTAGGAAAAATGAACAGAAGTGACAGCAGGAAAGAGATGTTGATGCCTTGTTTCTGAGTAATGAAGCCAGACAGGCAAGGATGATTAATTCTAGCAGCTATTACCAATTAATTGATTGACTTGGCCTGGAAGTACTAATATATCTCCATCCTCTGCCATAAGGTGGTTCAGGTTGTCTTTCAAGGAACAGCTGCCTCCACAAAGAAAGCAGAAAGTTATTGAGGGTTACAGAATAGTTCTAGTTGAGGATGAAAGCTGTGGGATAATTTAGAAATGGTTTTCACATTTTGAAGTAATCAGTTGGGTTTGAGGCAGGCAATTGTCCCAGATTACTGGAGCATGTTAGACCTTCAAAATTTGAAATAGAATGGCAAGGAAATAGGTAGGGAACAGGTATCTTTTAAGAAAGCCCTCTTGCCTTGTTTTTGGTTCTCCTCACCCCCCCCCAACTCTCCAACATTAAAAAGCAGATGGTGACCGTAGGAAAATAATAACCATAAGAGATGCATTTCAAATTGTCAGAAACAATAGCGTTGTGCTGTGTTTTAAATTTCAGAGATGCCATCTCTCAAGTCATTGCCTTCTGGCCTGTATCAAAAATGGTGTGACCAGCAGGAGCAGGGAGGTGATCGTGCCTCTGGACTTGGCACTCATGAGACCACACCTTGAATCCTGTGTCTAGTTTGGGGCACCACAGGGTAAGAAGGACATGGAGGTGCTGGAGCAGGTCCAGAGAAGGGCAATGAGGCTGGTGAGAGGGCTGGAAAACTGCCTTGTGAGGACTGGCTGAGGGAACGAGGGTTGTTTAGTCTGCAGAAGAGGAGACTGAGAGGAGACCTCACTACTCTCTACAACTATGTAAAAGGAGGTTGTAGTGAGGCTGGTGTTGGTCTCTTCTCCTAAATTACTGATGATAGAACGAGGGGAAATGGCCTCAAGTTGTGCCAGGGAAGATTTTGATTAGATTTTAGGAAGAATTTCTTCACTGAGAGAGTGGTTAGGCACTGGAATGGGCTGCCCAGGGAGGTGGTGGAGTCATCATCCCTGGAGGTGTTCACAAAAAGAGTGGATGTAGCACTTGAGGCTATGGCCTAGTAGACAGGGAAATTGGGAGGCAGGTTGGACTTGATGATCCTGGAGGTTCCTTCCAAACACGGTGATTCTGTGATTCAGTGAGCATCCCAGTTTTGCTACAAATAGTTGCTAACAGCTGGCACTGCAACTTCAGTTCAAACTAATAAGTCCCTGGTTGTGCATTAATACCTGCCCATTGCCACAGCTCCAAAGTGTTTCATAAATAAGCAGTGGAATTTATTTGTGTCTTTGAAGTATTTGCACACAAATGAAACACAGATATTAGACTCCATTCACCACTGCTGGCTTGGGAAGGTGCAGGCTGCTAGGCCAGGACAATATGAAACTCTGCTGAAGCACTGCTGTGGATGGAAGCTACGCTACAGGGGTGTTCTAAGTGGAGGTCACAGGTAAAATGCAGTCCTAGTCAGATAACAGAACTCTTCACAAAGATTTTATTTTATTTTTTTTTTTTTTTAAATCTTCATTTCATATATGACTTCCTTTTCCAACTTCAAGGGAAGGTCTTCAGGAGATGGATTGCATCTTTGTGGAAGAATGCTCCAGGACATTTTCCCAGGCTAGAAACAAGTGTCAGGAGGGCTGAAAGAGGGAAAGTAGGGTACTGTGTGCAAGAATTACGAGGGTGTTCAGATACATGTATTTCATTTCTTGGAGGACATAAAGACAAATGAGTTGAAGGGATCCAAAATATTGATATATTGATAAATATTGATATATAGATATTGCTCTAAGTTTCTTACTCCATTTTGTCCAAGTGATAACATGGAACCTTTTACTGTGGCTTGCTTTAAATCAGAACAATATAACATATCCTTTGTGTAATATTTTTGATCAATGACATCAGAAAGGGTGTCCTAAGACTACAAAGTTGGTTTTCTTCAGGAAGTTAGAAATTTTGTAGTCATTATGTATACTAGTTAAAGCATGTATATGTACCTATAGAAGAGCATAAATCATTCAGCAATCTGGTCATCTGGTCAGTAAATCTTTAGGCAGCAAATGTTATGTTTATAATATGTTTAACTTTTTTTTTCTTCTTCCCCAATTCTGTGATTTCATTCCTGTTCCTTCAGCATTTAGATTGAAATTGACCTTCCTCAGTTTTAAATACTGAATATGTCTTAGGTTCACTCACACAGACAAGAGCAGTAGAGTTCTAGAAGGAAGGAGAGAGTTATACATTATACATTTAAGGAAAAAATTCCCCAAATTTAAGGTATGGGCATATGTAGAGAGATATTAACATATGAAATAGATTAAGTTGTATTTATCACATCTCTGTCCACAGAAATATAACATTTTCATAATATATGGGAAAGATGAGGAAAAATCCTATCTCCTGAAGCCAGATGTTACAGGATATTACCCTAAAAGGCTTCTCTGTAGCTCTTTGCTCAATGCCAGAGGGATTACCTGCCAGCACAGACATGCTGAATACTGGAGAATAAGTATAATATACATGTATACAAGTATGAAAGATCAGAGCATATCTATTCCCAAACTTGTGGTCCAAGGGAATGAATCCTACTTCCGTAGTTCTCAAGAAGTCTTCGATATTTTGATTTATAAAATCTTATCTGATGTATTATTGTTTTCTGTTTAGGATACCTACTTTCACATGTCCCAGATATGTATTGCCCAAAATATGTTGGGATAACTTATCCAAAACTATTCCATTGAAATTCTTGGCCTTTGCAGAAGAAAAATACAGTATGTTCATTTTAGACATCATTATTTCCACTTCTGTGACTGTACAAGAAAATAGCTCTCTACAGGTTTAGAAATACACTAACATTTACATTGCTGTTAGCTACAATTCTACTTTTTTGGGTAGTGCATGCTTACATGTAAGTTTTAGGACCACATATTAAAATGTGGTTGTTTTCCTCTGGTAGTACTCACAAATCCATATAAACAATGCTCAAATGAAACTAATTATTTATGATACACAACTTCCAGGACTTATATGGCTTTAAATTGAGACATTATTAACCAGCATATGTAATGAACTCTGTATGTGTTTCATCAACAGTATAATTTTTTTCCCTATTTTATTAAGAGTGGTAGATATTTTATGAGAAGAGACTACTGATCCTGAGGAACTATTTGAGGGAATAAAATGAACACATTTCCAGAGTGAATGTTTTCTTTATTTTATTAAGATTTTATTAATAAATCCACGCAATAATTTTACCTACCTTTGAATACTAAACAATCTTCATCTCTTTACATGTTTACTCATAAATAGAGAAGTTCCTGAGGTTTCTGACCAGACAATGAAAACTCCTGACAAAGAATTGCAAAAAATTCCTTGAGGTCCACTAAATAAAGGTACATTTTAGGTCTTACTATGGAACTCAGGGGTTCAGAGGAGATACTGCAGGCTGAATGAGTGTGCATTATGTACAAAGGTTATCCTTTTCTTCCTAAAATTTACTTTCCAGGTCAAAACTAGTGAGCCATCACAGGAGGGCTCACACTCTCCTTGTCCAGACTAGTAGTCTTGCTCTCAAAATCCTGTGGTTAAATTTCAGTTTAGATTTAGTATTTTGCATACCTCGGGTATGAAATAAATTTTCTTTCTCAGGTTCATTTCTGCAACTAGAGGCATTATTCATTCATTTGCTGTTAAATCATGATCTTATCTCACTGATGTTTGTGTAAAAATGTAATTTCTTTTTAGTCAAACTACTCCACTACAAAACTAAATAACATGAGGGGGGTTAGACCATGTTATGCCAAGTATTAGAGAAGAAAAACACTTGAGATAAAGCATATATATGTGTGTGTGTATGTGTATATGTATGCACACAGCATGTAATGGTGGACAGAAGACGACAGAAGAAGGAAATATTAGGACAACAACTTTACTGAGATAATTTCCTGGGAGATAACTTAACCTAAAGAAGGTAAACGGGAAACACTCTAACTGGAAAAGCATTTGTCTATTGGCAAATGCCATAACATTGTTATTAAACAGACACTTCATGTGCATCTGATTCTCAGGTTGCATATATGAATGCACAGGTTTCTCCAATAAAGGTGGAAAGAAGAATAATTTTCTTAGTACTCAGAAATTCAAGACAATGGAATTTTTTGCAGCTTTGCCACTTTTTCTACAGTAGAAGGTTACACAAGAAAACACTGGAATTTATATCTTGCAACTTAACAGTGCTGTTTAAGATATTTGTTCTATTGATGTTATTAAATTTCTTTCCACTGTTAGTTTTGGGGAATCTGTGGTAGGTTGGTTTCAAACTTCAATTTTAATCTGGTATATTTAATCACTGTATTCCTTTCTGGTAAAAACTGTATTTTGGAAGATGTAATGGCATAATAACATCAATAATTTGCCAATTGCCAAAGTGAAAAAATAATTACATACAGGAGTCTGATCTGTGTTATGTCCCATGCTACATTAATTGCATTGCATCATGAAGTGTAAATAGTACCACTGGATATTAAGGATAGGCTATGCCAGACTTTCTTCCCTGTGGTATGGCATTGACACAGAGCTGACTGTTTTCACCAGAAAGGCCAGGAGCAACATTGAAAATATGAATGAAAGAGCTCGGCCTATATTTCTGATTTTAAACAATCTAACCACGTGCAACCATGTGAAGTGGTGGGGTCTAAATCCCAAGTCCTGAATCAGGGTTGGCACATGGATGATGCCCATGAGGCAGGAAAGGTCCTTCTCTTGGTTTTCTTTCAAGGCCTGACCAACCTTGGGTGAAAACCAATTAGGAAATTACCACCAGCTGCCCCAACTTTAGAATTAACATCAGGTGTCCTCCCTCTAAATTAACAATATAAAGGCTGGCTCCAGTTATAGTGAGTGCATTATGTAGGGCCTTCAGTTATTGGAGGGGTTCTCTGACTGTCCATTGTGGGTAGAGCTCCTAGACATGATGGGATGCTACCACAACCAGGAGCAGAAAGATGATTATGTATGTAATACTGATTTTTGGCAATTGTTATATGGTTGGAATTGAGCTAATCACCTGCTTTCTGACTTGGCTCACTTCTGTCTTTCATCATATGCTGTGAGTGAATGTATCAGTCTTTTTATTCCGCTGGTTGTTAGTCACTTCATATCCTTCCTGTATACTTTAGAACTGGAGGGAAAGATCTGGCCTGTGTGTTTCCTATTGCCTATAAGTTCAGTTGAGACCTGCTTCTACAAAGAGAACCCCTCACTTTCTTTTGCTTGGATGCTGAGTTAAGATTTGCTGGTTGGTTATCAGGGTAATAGGGAATCAGATCATTGCGGGGGGAACCAAATGGTCAAGAGTAGATGCTACTTTTCTAAAAAAATTAAAAACTGGGTGTGTAAGAGCTTGAAACCAGCTCTTATATGAAATCATAGACTCATAGAGTAGTTTGGGTTGGAAAGGACCTTAAAGATCATCTAGTTCCAACCCCTGTGGGTAGGGTCACCTCCCACTAGCCCAGGTTGTGCAACGCCACATCCAACCTGATCTTGAAAACCTCCACAACTTCCCTGGGCAATGTTTTCCAGTGTCTCAACACGCTCAGAGTGAAGAACTTCCTTACATCTAATCTGAATTTACCCTCTTCCATTTTGAAGCCATTACATCTTATCCTATTGCTACAAGCCCTTGAAAACAAAAGCCTCCCTAGTTTTCTTGTAGGCCCCCTTCAGATACTAGAAGGCCACCATAAGGTCTCTCCAGAGATTTCTCTTCTCCAGGTTCAGCAACCCAATTCTCTCAGCCTGTCCTTGTAGGAGAGATGTTCCTGTTGTTTCCAGTGGTGAGGGATCGGCTCCCCTGGAGTCTGCTGTATAGCTGTAACATCAGCACAGCTTATTAGGCTTCTCTGCTTAAAGATGGCAGGTGGCAATATCCAGAACTGCAATTTCTTAGCTGCTTTCACCCTATTAGAGCTCTGAAGGAAGGTCAGCATCTCCTTTCTGTTCCTTCCCCAGTCAGTCTTGACTCTGGGAAGAGGGGCACCTAGTTTACAGAAAGGTAAAGAACTTCAAGAAAAGTTTAAGGTGCAATCCCACAAAGTAGGATAAATGAATCTTTATACAGTTATATGTTTCCTTATGAGATTTTTTCAAGGCCCTGCAGCCTCTAAATATTTAGTGACATCAGTAGAGCATGTCACTGAAGTGACATGACTAGGCTAGATCTCTTCCCTCACCTCTTGGATGAAGCTGAGGTTCTCCGGACTGCAATGTTCCAGAATGTTTATTAAAGTTCATTTACCTTCCTCAGTCAGATTTGGAAACAAACACAGGTTTTAAAATAATGGTATTGGCAACTGTTATGTGCTGCGGATACAGTCTTCTAGCTCAGTTACAAACCCAGAGGTGTTGCTAAAGTTCATAATGGGAAAGAAGTAAAATTCTGTCATAGAAAATATCAAGGGCTTTATGGTCCTTGCACCTGACAAATAGAAAGGCCTCTAGCACTTGAGAAGCTGGATTGCAGTTGCTTGTCCTGTGACACAAGGTGTCTCCAAATCCCAGTACGGAATCTTTTTGAGGAGAGCTGCTGGCTGAGTGTAGTCTTGAGGTGTTGCAGATTTTAGGAAATGTAGTGTTCCGCCTTAAGTCCATTTTGGGTCATTTGGAGAGTATGTCAGGAAGATAGAATAATATGGCTACGTATTTGTTTTCCTAAATTGCTGGGCAATGTTTTTTTATATTGTTAAACAGTTGTTCCTCTGCAGGCTAATACCAGATCTTGTCCTTAAACAAGCAGCCCATTGTCTCCAACCGATATTGTCAGTAAAAATCCCAGTAACATTGAAGGAAACAGGATAGCTGATAAAGCTTGTAACATGCTTGGGATCTCCTGGGCTCAAAAACAAATATTGAAACTCAAAGTTTAGGCAGCGGTTTACAAACTGACAAGCCTTTTGGGGTCTGTGTTTTATTTGCTGAGATACAACATTTTTTTTCTAACCAGTGCTAGTGTACCTTTTGAGGAACAATAATTTTAAAGTAGCTGCCTATACACTGTTTTATCTTTTCTTAGGGAAATTAAAGTGGGAGTTATTCCTTCAAGCTGGGTCATTCTAAGAGGCTTTTCATCGTAGCTTCTCTCTGACAAAGTAGGGCAATTCTGGGCAATGTGAGAGGATAAGGGGAAATGAGAGTGACTATTAAGCTTTTCACCTGGAGCAGAGAATTTTTTTTCCCCCATGGTTGTGTTACAACATGTTTTCAGCTTCTGCCATTTTTCCTAATCCTGTATATTCCTTTCAGCTTTTTCAGCATGCAGAGAGTGTTTATAGACAAGATAATGTAGGCAGGATCACTAGCTGATTATAAGAGTTATTCATAGATCAGTGCATAAGTAAGGATAAACAAAGAGTTTATATTCTTTACAAGATTCACTGTGTTGCAGTTAGATGGAGTAGGTTTAGTGTGTTGTCTTAATCTAGCTCTTACAAACAAGATATTTACTGAGGAAAGCCCTTGCAGTGGATTAAAAACTTAACCTTTTGAGTCCTTTAGCATTAAGATAAAATCACAGAGTTAGCCTTGAAAATATTTATTGGTGGTATATAAACATTTGAAAGGGTGTTTATGTATCTTAAAAAAGATTAAAAAAGGTCTATAAAAAAAGTACTATAACGATAGAAAATATTTGAGTGAAAAATAACTAATAAAAATAGACATTAATTCATTATTTTCATACATGGGAATATTTAATGAAGGCTGAGATCTATGGAATAATATTCACTTAGGACTTTTAATAGGTCAAGAACTCCTGACAACTCAGGGCATCACTTCCTTGTATAGAAAAATGATTGAACTAGCCTTTTGATCCAATTCGTCTTTCTACCCCCAATTCAGAGTTAGCTTTGCTTTTACAACGTCTTTCATGATTTGTTTTCTTAAGTTCCTGATGAAATTTTTTCTTGTCTTCTTTTTTTTTTTTTCTTTTGGGTAGGTGTTCTGTCATCTTGCATGCTGGAAATACAGATTTGTTTCACACTAAAGAGTTTTTCTAGAGGAGCTTGCCACAATAAATAACCTATGACATTTGTTTTGAGACATATTTTAAAAATTTTCAGCCATGATAACAAATGTGCTTCTGTCTCAGAACAAATTGTTATTTTTTCTCTAAGTGCCAAAGTTACACAGTGAAAAGTGAAGTTCATAGGGGTAGAGGTATAATGTTGGTTATTCAGATTTGGAGTCAAAAGTTAAGAGGTGCTAAGCCATATATTAGACAGAATCAAAATTGCTTTTGCCAAAGTAGGACCTTGCTGTATATCGAAATGGGACAGTATGGGATTTCAGGAAATAATCCATGATTCCAGAACTTATTTAGACCTTGCTAGGTGCTAAGTTTCAAGCAGGCCAAGAAGATATTCAACTGAGTTCACAATGAAGCCAGTGGTAAAACACTGTATTACAAAGCTTGTCCATATTTTTCGATGCATCAGGAAATCCTTCTTTCCAAAGCTCAACTAGAGGCTCAGTTAGATTTTACCCTTGTGTTGGCTGGTAACAAAATCTCTTGCTTTCTTTGTACATACTCTAGGCTAACCAGTTTGACCCTTTTCTGTTTTCTGTCTGTTGGTCTCTTATTCTTTTGTCCAACAAGTGAAATCCTCTTGATGTGCAGTCAGCAGACTTGTATGTGATATAGCAGAGTTTATGTGAGTAGCAAACCACAGCTTCAGAGGTGGCATGTGAATAATTGCTGTTGAGCTGTTGGAGATGCCAATCTGGCACACAGGACGGTGCCTGCTGAAGAGTGCAGCCGTACTAGGAAAAGTCGTCATTCCCTTCCTCCTCTTTTCTGTATGCAGGGCAGGGAGATTCCAGTGCCCATTAGGCTTTTTGTTCACTATCACTATCACTCATAAGCAGCTGTCACATATCATATTTTCCATCCTTTCAAGCATCAGATGTGGTACTACTGAATAGCTGCAGCGCATTGATTCTAGAGCGGTGGTTATGCCGGGTTGCTGAGTGACTATTAGCTGTGGCAGGTCGACAGACTTCTTCCCAGTACTACTCCTAAGGGGGTCCTCAGTAAAGAGGCAGAATGATTTTTGAAGTTTCTTTTTCTATCTGACTGACAAGAGCTTCCAAAAATAACCCCTATTGCTCCTGCTATTAGAGCTAAGGCTGGAGCTAGGCGCTTGGGGAGCGTTTGCTGGGCTCAGCGTGGATCCTGGCATTTCAAAGCCAGTGCTGCTCCATGAGTAATTCAAGCAGAAAAGTACTTACACCCCTTGCCCTGCAGTGGGCTAGGCCAACCATCCTGATGAATTTACAGGCTTTAACGTTTCACAGCTATTTAACATTGAGTGTGACTCCTTCTGACCTCCAGCCCTCCCAGGCTGGAATAACAGGCCGTTCAGTGCCTTCCCTAATTGGTAAGGCAAGATAATAATGAGAGTAAAAGAGACACGAAGACAGATCATGCCTAAATGAACACAAGGGAGCTTAACCAGCAGGAAAAACCAAGATTTTGTGCCCATTGTTTGCATAACATCCTGTTTTTATAAATGCAGTTTCCTATCAACACTTCAATCACACTTATAAACCCAGAGAAAAGGACAAATGCAGATGCTTGTGACACAGTAGGGATGACTGCACAGCATAAGCTGAGCTACTGTATATCTTCTCAGAACAAGGGGGAAAAAAAATCCTGTTCACTTTTCTTTTGCCAAAGGCCTCAGTACAGAACTGTAGGTTTTTTTTACAAGTGGCCAATTTAGCAACACAAAGGAAATAAAAATTCATCTTTGTACATCTAAATTTATTTTAAAACTCACTCTGCAGAACCATGGTCTCTGTAACTCTTATAAAAGCAATATTCCATCCTTTTTTGGGTTCCTTAAAAGTGCTTATCAAGATGAATGAGAACAGTGGTGTGTAATTTCAAAAATGTAATTGCTTTTCTCTTTAGCTTTCTCTAAGCATTTTCAAGGTCACACATAAAAAGGGGCAGATAAACCTATAATCCAAGTCTTCTCCTGGTGTTCCATGTCAGCGCATATTAGTCCCTGAATAAAAGTCTTGTAACTTCATGAATTGTTCACTTCTACTTTCCCCCACTTCTCAAAAAATATGAAGCTGTTACCAGTTTGCATATCATGTTATAACATTAAAACTGAGTGACCATGAAGCAAAATATACTTTCATGTATTTTGAAGGACAGCCACAAATGGATGAACAAAATTTATTTCCTTGTCATTCACAGTGTGTATCAACTCTGTTTTGCTTTTTCAGTCTCATAGGTAAAGAATGGACCTGTTGAGAAGTGCTATAAAATTTGAGCTTGTGTCCAGCTTGTGTGGTATCAGCAGGCCTGCTTGAGGAGGTGGTTTCCTGCCAGTGAGCTTGTTCTCCCCTCTGCTTGAGCCACATTTGACCAGCCACTGTCACTTTTGTTCTTATAACAGGATTCTTCTCTGGAGGGTCTCAGGAAGAGATTACTACTTACTACTCAATGTCCCTGTAACCACTTATAGCTGAGATATCATCTGTGACAACACCCCTTGGTGTGCTACCACATTGGACCTTTGCACGAAACAATGACAAATGGAGACAGGAAGCAGTAGGAAAGGGAATATATAGGTGTCAAGGTATGCACTCTTTATGTATATAGAAAATGTGACAAAAATATCCTATAAATCCTTACACAACTTCAAGCCACTTCTTTACTGGAGGTGGTGATTCTAGATCTTAATTCATTTCAGGCATCATCAAAGCAACTGGTGAATCTTCTTAAAGGAAGAGTGCATGCCATCAGTGTGAATCTGTCATTTTCAAGGTGATCCTCTTAAGCCTTATGACTGACTGCTTCAGTATTAGGCCTAAATAGCATTATTGAATCAACTTATTGATTAAAATTATTTAATAAAACCCTATCAACTCAGGAGGATTTGCAATAACTTAAAAGGGACCAGAAGAACAAAATTCCAATTTGGCTACTTGTCTTCTGCCAGCTGATGACAACTGTTGCATGTTCACAGAGGGAGGCAGATCACTTGGCATTGCTGAGGAGCAGCCGCTACCACACCAGCACTTAACTTTCCTCACCACTTAAGTGTATAGTGTAACTCACCATGTAACTCACTTGGTATTTGCTTCTTTTCTGGTAATGATCTACCAAACAGGAAAATCTCCTCGGATGAGCTACCAAATGCAGCCACACTCTGTTCAGAGCTTTCCTCCACAGCCCTCATCTGTCCTTGGCACTCTGAACCTGTGGCAGTTTGTTTTTGGTGAAATTGGCCCATGAAGATCTTTTTTGCTAGCTGCTGCAGCTCTCTCCTGAAACTTGAAGGTATTCTCTTCTCCCTGACAGGGAAAGGGTTACCAAACTAACCCAGAGAGCAAAACATGTATGTGCTCATTGCAGCAGTTCCCTCACGCTCTGTAGCTGTCTCTTCTGAAAGCAGGTGGAAGCAAGATAGGGGCAATGCTCTGTTATTGATTCTTTTAGGACTGTTCCTGGAAGGATTTAATTTTCCTTGTCCTGCAAGTGCAGAATGACTTTTGGAGCATTGAAATTTTCCAAATATTTGGCAACATTGCTGTGTCAGGCCTATTTCTGAATAAACATGTAATAAATACAGCTGTTTGGTACACACATCAGTTTCTCTGATGCTTTATAACCAGTTTTTGTAATAAAGCCAGTTTTTGTAATAAATTTAGGGCATGTGAAAAATTGGATAGGAAGGCAAACTGGACAGAAATAGAGAAGTTGAAACAAAGTAGATTTTTCTATTAAGGTCTCTCTGGGGATTTACTACTTTGATTGAAAAGAATTTTTTGCGATGAGTTGTATTTTTGCAGCCAAAATTTATGCTCAGTGTCAGAGGTCCTCTATACCAGCTGTTGCTTTCATCATCATGTGAAGGGTCTGTGAGGAGGAAGCATAATGTTATTACTGAATGCTACCTATCTTGTACTCGGGCTGTAAAAAAAGACTCAGTATCCTATGTCAAGTCACCTCAGGTACCCTAGGCTACGTCTCTTGATTGTATAGAACATATTGTGCTGTTACCAGTTTATGACGTTCTACTTGCCTTTTTATTCTGGATTTGCATGTGAACTCTTATTTTCAGTGTTTATTTTTAGTGCTACTGTCCAACAGAACAATGCATATGCACTCTTACATAAAAGATGTATTTATTATGAAAGCAATTTAATTTCCTTTGGGACACAGGGACACAGATGTAAACCCAACAAAATGCTAAAAGTATTAGCTGAAAAGATACCTACTTTTAGAGTGCTTTGATGTAGAGAGGCATGAAACTCAGAGATTGTAATAGCTCATTGTTTTCTTGCTGTTGCAGTGAATTAAATATAATTAATCTCTGCTGTACATAAGCAGACACTGTCTAGGACTACAGGACACGTGAATTTTTCTCTCCAGCTATCTAAAGGTCAATAACCATACTAAGATTCTAAGTATGTTACATTAATTCATCAGTTCCAACAACAAAATTAATAATTATAAAAAATATTTAATTAAGACAATATATAGCATCTCAGGATTGCCATTGGTTATTTTTTTTCATCTTGTAGTGCACCTGTAGATTCAGTTCTCCTCTAAGGATCGTAGAAGTGCCTAATATTCTGCAACCTGGGGACATGCTTCTGTTATTGTTATCAACGAAAATATTCCAAATGGAACTCCATTGACAAAAACCGCATGTGGGAACGGGCCACTGGTGAAGGTTCTTCTAGAGAACTACTTGTTCCTAATTTAGTATCCCACTCTGATCTACCAGAAAACTGATCCATTAATCTTCTAGACATACTGGAAAATCCCATCTATATTAATAACCACAGGAGAATAGAAATGGTTGAGGGACCTGTGATTATGATTGATCTTTGTTAGGTAATCTATGGAAGACACTCTATTAAATTATGTTGATCGACAGTACTTGAGTTTGTAATGTTCAATTAATTTTTTTAAGGGTTCCAAACTCTGGATTGCTGTTGATTAGCTTTGTTATAAATGGATATAAATATGTTCCACAAACCATAGAAAATTGAACTTTGAGATTTTTGTCAGTGAAATTATTCCTAAATCAATTATTCATAAATAGTTCAAATGATGATCAAGTTTAATGCAATGCCTACTCAACAGAAGTAGCTATTGAGAAGGTCTTCTTGGAACAGCCAGTTTGCCTTGTTTCATAATAATACAAAATTGATTACTGGCCAAATTTCTCTGATTTTCTATTATATTTCATTGGTTTTGCTTATGTGTCTTATTTCGTTTGCTGGTATAGATTTCAGTTATGGATTTTAATGAATTAGGCCAGGGGAGCCCAAATAATTCTCTTCCATTGTGGCTGTAGCCAAGGGGATCCTTACAAATTGAAACTGTCAATTTTTAGTATCGTTTTCCACTTTCTTGGAAAACTACTGCTCCCTTTAAACAGAAGGGATTTAGGCATCCCTACAAAACAAAACCTTCATGGCTTACTTTAGGGGCAGGTGTGAGGCCATTATCTGGAAGCCATCTACCCTTCACAAAATTCTGGATTCAGTCTCAGTCTCCATTTTGAAGTCTGTAAAATGATCACTATTTCAGAAAGCAGCATCAAGTTTTCCCCTCTGTGCCTCAAGGCAAGCTCTGTAATGACAAAAAAGTACCAGTGGATCTCTGAGGGCAGGTGACAAAAAGATCAACAGTGTTGTAAGAAAAGAGGAAGGTGTCATTGTAGATATCACCCGCCCTGTCCCCGGTCATATAGCAGTGAAAACCTTGTCTGCTTTGGCTAAGCTCCTGTTAGTAGAAGAGGGGATTTTTTAAGAACAGTGGAGTTTCCAGAATATGTCTTCAAGGTTAAAAAGGAATTAAACTGTTTGCATTTCATTTATTTCAGAACACTAAAAGCTGTTTCCAATGCATGGAGATTCTTTATTTTCCAAAACTGGAGAAAATTGAAATTTCCAACTTCATTCAGTCAACTTGGCTGTATAGGAACTTTTGTCTGAGATGTTTCCTATGTTAACTGGTGTATGTTAACCCTAAATAAAGAGAGGACAAGAAGACACTGATAACTATCTCCTGGATGTTTGTTTACCTCCAAAATCAGATGGCATACTGCACCTTCACAAGCTAAACTAATCAATTTAATTATGAGTCTCTTAAGGGGTTTCATTCTATTAGAAAGAGCCTGCTTACATCATGCTTTTCCAAAATAATCCTATCAGTGACTTCACTCAAGCAGATGAATCTTGAGCTGTCCTCTGGGCTTCAAAAAATATGTAATAACTTGCTGTAATAATATTAACAGAGAAGTGGAGAAAGGTTCAGTTACTAGCACTACACAAACCTCCTCAAACTTTGTTTTTTTAAAATATTTTTTTCAGATCAGAAGCGTAATTTAAGGATTAGACATTGTTAGCTACCCTGCCTTGCTTGGGGCTTTGCTGCAGAGTGACAGGTCTTTCTTCCTCTGTAGAGTGAATGCTCTAATTACACCTACTGTAAGTCAGAGCTACTCTACTACAGCATCAATGCAAATGTCAGGTGTCTTTTCACTTTAAACTGTCTAATCTCTAATAACAGTGTCTCATTTTCAGGAAGAGTTTTTAGGAAATTTCTCTATATTTAGATACCCTTTATTTGTCTCCTTCATCTTTTTGTCACTAATTGTGTTCTAGATCATATTTCTTTTCAGAGGTCTGAGTGGAGTGCTTTGAAAGTTTATATGTTAATTGCCAAGGTCAAAAGAAAGGGAAAACATGCTCTGATTGTTTAATGACAAGTAGTATGATTCAGAACAGAAGTTTAATGGAGTGCTCTTTGTCTGTTAATAAAAAGTACAAATTCAGGGACACTGAACATCTGCAATTTAATTCAAACCCAGTCAGTGCGGTGCAACAGGTTTAAGAATACTTTTAAACACCATTTCCCTCCCCTTATTTCCATACAATTTGAAAGTTTAATGAAAGCCTCACAAGCAATTTGACCTGATCATGCAAACTTTTGTTCAGGAAAGTCATGTATAATGCTGCTCTTGCATATGCTTGTAAAGCTGTGCTCTTAGATAACTTTTTTTTTTCTGCTGCTAAAAGCCAGTGTCTAAAGGACATGAATAGATTTTTTTTTTTTTTTTTTTTGCCATTTCTGTATCTCTGTCAAAGATGATGACTATCTTTGGTAAGTATAAGAGAATTCAGAATTGGCTTATCATTTCTAAGAACCTGATCCTGCGTCCACTGAAATCAATAGTGATTTACAATACTTCAAGTAGAAGC
This sequence comes from Merops nubicus, assembly GCF_000691845.1. Taxonomy (NCBI): domain Eukaryota; kingdom Metazoa; phylum Chordata; class Aves; order Coraciiformes; family Meropidae; genus Merops; species Merops nubicus. Next base: position 176,747 of record NW_008582036.1, read on the forward strand.
AAGTTCTGTATTGCTACATAGCATCTCATTACATTGCATAGTACTGAACAAACTTAAAAGCACTGCATAGAAACATTGTGTATTTTGCAGGAAAAGAACATTTTTGGTCATTGCCATTTCTCCCCTCATGTGATTCCTGCAAAACAACATAATTAAACCAGTTTCTTGACTTATTTGCATCTGATTCCTGGTAATAAGTCTATTAAATGCATTTTGATCAGTATACAGATCACCCATATGGTATTACCTTATATTGTATTGGAGATGAGCAATTAAAAACTGCATTTTCAAATGGCTTAAGTGTGGTTGTTTTTTTTTGTTGGTTTGTTTTTTTTTTTTAATAGACATATTCCAAGCTGTCTACTCGATGGGAATAATATGGTCCAGTCTGAATAAATAACACGTAAACATCCTTCATAAAATATTTTTTTCTTGTTCAGTGATAAATGTATATGCAAACCTATTCTTGTGCATGTGTTGCATATGTGTTAGAGGATTGTACCTTGTTAACCTATGTTCATGGCAACTAAGGCCAATTTCTAGAAAATAAAAGAGTTTTCTTCTCATATTCATCCTCATTAGAGCTATAGCTCTATGCCATTCTACCGTTCCCTGTAACTGTCCTGCTACTTTGGCTTTCAGTCTCAAATGTTAATACTTGGGATAAAATGAAAGAAATTTTGCTTTCTTGGTAAGAAAAAGGAACCATTCACTTGGCTCTCAGCCCAAGCAATTGTAAAATGTAGTATGTAGTGCTCATATGTAAAACACATTGTTGATCTGTCTCCCTCCTTCCCTATCTAATGCAGTAGCCAAGCTTACAAAGCTCCAACAGCTGTCAAATGTGTGCCATTATGTACAGTAGATGTTACCAGTTGGTCATGATACATCTCTCACTGACTTCTGCTGCAGGTATGGCTTCAGAAGAAAGTTGCTGCAACTTTCCTTCTGAAGAAGAAGCAGCACTGTTCCTGACTCTGAAGTTCTCATCTGTTCCTGATGGATGTATCAGTGTACATTTCTTCAGGAAAGAATCATAGTGACACTGTGAAAGAAATACACCAGCCTACTCACAGCTCACTGACTAACAGCCCGTTTTTATAAACCATTGTGTGACAGTGCTGTGAGACAATGTTTATGGCAGCTATAAAATATTTCTGTTTTCTAGGATTTAAAATAATGCAGAATTTTGTGTGTGTTTCTCTACCTCCAGCCATGTATTCCTTGTGAAATGTCTGTTTACCTGCTAATGGAGTCCTTGGATCTATTTATTTAATATTTGTTCTACTGAAAATTATGGTCTTTAGACAGTTCAAATCTGTTAACTGGGAAATAAGGTTACTTCCATATACCTTCTTCCCTTTGTTATCTTTGCAAGTAGCAAATAGTCTGACACCAGTGATAAGCTAAAGGCACAACAGTCAACACATACTGTTTTTTTTTCTGGAGTAGGGAAGTTGCTCAGGAAGGATTCTCCTTTCCTGTATGATCTGTAAATATGTGTGGGTTGTGGTTTTGTGTGTGGCTTTTTTTTTTTTTTCTTTTTTCTTTTTTTTTAATTTATCTTATTCTCTTAAACAGCAATGCATTTTGGGCAGATGAAAACCACTTCAGATTTTTAGCTTGAAGAAAGTCCTTTTGGAGACAGTTTGTCAAGTGTTTTTTGTAAGATGTTTCTTGCATATCATAGCAGTTGCATTTGTTTGATAGGCAAAGTAAAAGGATGTTTCAGATTCAGATTGAAACTTCTTTAGAAAAACCATGAATTTCAATACTAAATGAAGACTTTCACATAGCAGCAGCTCAGAATTCACAGTAAAGTTCTTCACAAAATGAAATTGGGATGAAATCTAGTACTTTTCATTCAGAAAACAGTGTGCTTCCATTGCCCATAACATTCTTCATAACACCACTTCTTGTCTTGAACTGGGATGAGGTCCTTACACAAAATTTAAACTCTGAGTTGATCTCAAAAATCAGTCTTAGTCTTATCTGAACAAGGAAATATTCAGTTCTGGACTTCTGGTCTGAGTCCTTTGTAATCTTGAAAATCAGAGGAAAGGGAAGTCATGTCTTTCCATTTTGTATCGTGATTGTCAAAACAGGTAAGACTTGTGCCAGCTGTTAGTGGCTCGATTACAACCTTTGACAGGAAAGAATTTTCTCAGCAAGAAAAAAATATGAACACTTTCTTCAACATTTGTGGATGTCAGAGTTGAACAGTATTTAAATGAAGTGTTTAAATCATGTATAGTGATGCTCAAACTGAAGTGCAGAAGCCTAAGTTAGTGTTAACAGATTTTTAACAGTAAGACCCATAGCACAATTGAGCTATCAGGATATATTGGAAACTTAGTGGGGGTTGGGAGTATTGGCATTTTTTTTTTTTTTAAAATCCCTACTCTTTATATTAATTTATAGACAACATTTAGTCCACAACGTTGTAACAGCAGGTAAATGTGACCTTTAAATGCTGGTATTGTTTTAGTGGAAAATCTTAAGATGCTAATATATGTCGTAGGTATGAAATGTTTCTTTGAGAGAGCACCATGCAGCTCACCAGAGACTTTATAGGTCAGTGAAAACTGTGAGAGCCACTGGAAAAACGTGTCTTTACATTTCAAGTGGGCAAGCAGTTTCAGAGAACGAAAACAGCTGGCAGAGAGATTCAGGATCACATCAACTAACCTAAGCAACAGCTCAACTGTGCCATTTTCTGGCATTTTAATTGTGCTGTTATGTAATTTTTAAACAGTCACATCATTATGCAAATTTTTTTTCAAAATGCACGCCCTTAGCTAACCATCAGGGCTTGTCCACTGCTGGAATCGTTACCCTTAGTCTGTCTGTCTTACAATGATTAAACATAATGTAAGAAATTTAGCGATTTCAGCCAAATAATTGCTACAGAAGGTCCTCCAAGGGCACCCTCTCTGTCTCTTGCTCTGTATTGGACACGATTTTCTCATGATTAAAATTCAGGTGCAGGGTCCTTAATCAGGCACAAAGAAACAAGAATTATGCTTGTGCTTGGCTGACTGCGTGGGAGAACCTACTTTTTACAGCTAGAAGGAGCCTTTCTTTGGTCATGTGGGGTTGGGTTGGCTCATGTAATAGCTGCAAGCTGAAAGCGGGCTGTGGCTTAGGGCTAGCCTAGTTGTAGTTGCAGCACAAACAAATGTGATGATGGTCTGTGCAGCATCTGAACATGAAAATTCACACATAGTTGCAGGGAAGTGTAGAGAACAGAGCTAAATGAAAACATGGGATGCCATTATCCTAAGCAGTCTCACACATACGATTACATGAAATCAAGGTTTTGAGGGAGAGGAACTAAGGGAGACCTTCCAAAACAGCTTATGGCATTTTCAAACAGGTATTTGAAAAGCAATCTGTGTGTCTGTGTGTGAATGTGCTGGGGAAAAGCAGCACACCCAGGACACACTAGCTGGCAAGACAGTACTGAGGGTTCAGCTGGAGATTGCCCTACTCAGGCAATTCTTTGGAAGGTGCTTAGTTTCAGATCATTCTTCACAAAAAGACTCCCAGGCGATGTGGACAAACGCACACAACAGGTCTGTACAGTTGTGGAGATGGTGTGAGGCATTGTAGAATCCCCTGCAAAGCTGTCCCTGAGCTGCAGGGGCTTCCCAGGGCACAGACAGGTCAGGAGGCCATCCCAAGAGCCCCAGAGAGATGGTGGGAAGTGTCACCTGTGCCATCAAAGACTGTCCTTGCAGTGTATTTCTGCTTGCCGGTTGAGGGCTCTTGCAGCCCCTCTCGCAGTCCAGGCACAGCTCTTGAATCCGAGGGGCTCCCGGCGCTGTAGCAGATGCCAGGCTGCTCTCTGCATTGCTCTGCAGTTGGGCAGAGAGAGTAGCTGCCAAAGTGCTCATCCTGTAATTCAGCTCTTTTATCAGTGATGCTTGAGTCTGCCAGACACCCAAACATACAGAACAATCTGTAGCCTCCAATGAAAATGCTCTTGCAATACTCCCCTCACAACTGTGAGGCTTGAGCCAGACGAATATCCAAAAATGTAGTAGTAGGAATTCATGGAAAGAATATTTTTTTTAATATGGTTATGTTATATTTCTCGTTTTTTAAAAAAAAATCTTTTGATTAAAGGATGTGTAGATGTGGCATTTAGGGATGTGATTTAATGGTCATGTGTTGGGTGATGGTTGGATTTGATGAACATAGAGGTCTTTTCCAATTTTAATGATTCAATGATTAATCCTATTTGCCTCTGTATATATTTGTATGTGCATTTGCATGCACTTATACACATATCTATGTGTAAATTTTATAAATAAGACATTTCTCTTACAAGCTTTCATTAAGACAGCTTTTTGTGTATTTATGGGAGAGGCGTTTTTGTAAGAAAAACATTTTCCACGGTCTGATAACTAAGCAATAAGTTATGGTGGCCAGGAGTATACCATAGGTCACAGTGATATAAATTCTAGGAGTGAAAGCTCTGCTTAGAAACTGGATTTAACAAAGTAGCTGTCTAATATTTGTTTGCCTTTCCAGTATGTGATATTGAAATTGCATGCAGGATAGTGGGTTCTCAGCAGAGAACATGCCAAATTGACCCAAATAGGTCCTAGTATGTGTTATAATCTCAGTGAACTACTGGAAATTCTGCCAGGTGGCAAGAACAAAACCAGTGTGAGTTTTGTGCAGAGGGAGGGTGGCTGGAAAACCAGAGCACAGCCTGGAAAGGGATCTCGGAGGACAACGAGACGTCAGCAGGTGGCAGCATCGTCCCAGGCCTGGCAGCCCTGCCCGGGTGACAACCCGCATCCTTCCCACCCCAAGTTTCACATACGGAAAGTTCTTTGACCTTTCGTGAATTTGTTGTCACGCTGGTTGAGTGGCACTGGGTGCAAACAGTCCGCCCCTCCTTCAGTGTTTGTGACTGGGTCTGCTGATTAGAGATTTCCAAATCTCCGAGCTGCTCAACTCATTTGTTCCACTCATTGTTTTTGCTACGTGACACAACCTAAATTATACAGCTTGTATTTACATGAGCTGGTTCTCAGCCTCCCGCGGAGTGGAGCCGGGCTGCAGTCCATTGGGGCTGTGCGAGGATGGGTCCCTGGGAGGGGGCGTGGGGTGGAGGGAAGAGCTTGGGGCCTGCTCACGGCTGCCTGGAGAGAGCACGAGCTGCATGTTCAGAGCCATTAGTCAAGTACTGTTCTTCAAAGCAGTAACTGTGCAGAATTTCAAGGGAAGTCTTTTAGAGGGTTTCCTAAAATAGTCTGAGTGTTTTGTTTGTGTTAGCACTTCTGGCTGATAAAAACATGGATAAGTATGTTATTAGACTTAATAGTATACCTGTATAAAGTGACCGAATGGTCCTGACCTAGCCATTGTAACAAGCCACCTAATTCTGTCAGATAGCTTTCAGGGTGTTCCCTTTCCCTTTCCCCAAAATATGAAATACACTATCTAAAGAAGAGTACTTCTTTTCAGATTTTATCAGACTCAGGAATCAAAGGTCAAACCCAAGATAATGAATCCCCCCCCCAGTTTCAACTAGTCAGTTTACGCTGAAGTTAGTTCATCTTCAACTACAAACCAATTAGACTTTCACCCCTGACACACTGGTGAATAGATAGTATTATTTTTTTTTTTCCTTTGATTGTTTTTAATCTGCTACTGTAGACACAGAATTGTTCAGGCTTGATTAAACATTTTCAGGCTATCTCACCAAACCAATCATGTGCACAAACACTTTCACACGTTTCTCACAGTAAATTAGTAACAATTGCTTATATGGTTAATAGTTCAGAAAATGAAGTTCTCCCTTCAGAGGTGTGTTGTACTGCCATAATGTACGCCCCAAATTGACACTACCTAGTTGTGTATGCAGGTTCTACTTGAAGTGATGGTAGACTGAAGCACCAGGATTCATTAAATTGAGCAGAGTTTCTCATTAAATGTGTAGATTGACAGTCAGAACTGACTGTCATTTGTTTTTTTGGCTTTTTTTTTTTTTTTTTTTTTCCCCCAGCTGTTTCTTCATACCTTCAATGCTTTATTTGGACTGAAACTTTACCACCCGGCGGTGGAAAGGTAGCTGGGGGGGGGGCGAGAAGAGGAAAAAACTAGAAAAATATTTTGCATTATTATTTTTCTGGAAAAGACAACTGGAAGCTTTTCAGATATAAATTCTTGATCTTCTCTTCTCCTTTTTTTTTTTTTTTTTTTCCCCTGTGTCTAATTTATACCCTGAACTATGTCTGTTATCTGGTTTGCAATGTGCAGTGTATACATGTACATTTGTTTTCTAAAGGGATCCCAGTTAGTCCTCATCTATTTTCTAATAGAAACTCCTCTGCTGAGGTGTTAGCAAGTATATTTCATTTTAACTGTGCCCTATAAATCCTTCATGGAAAATTCCAATTAATATGGCTATGCAGCAAGCTGGGCCAAAAAATTAACTGATCTGTTCTTGCTCAGCAAAGTGACTTGATGAATATAGGAATGGAACAGACTCAATACAAAAATACTGTTTTTCTTCAAGGAGCTGGAGTCACCAGGTGCCACTGTTTTGCATCTTAACATAAAAATCTATAAGACTGCACCTTCTGGTATTAACAGATAACAGCAGAATGCTCTACCCCATGGCAATTTGCTGAGATGCAAGATATCAATGCCCTGAGACTCTCAAAAGATTTTTTTTTTTTATTTTCCATAAACATGGGACCTCAATCATTGAAGAGCAGAACTTGAGGGAGACTTTCTCGCCATGAAACAGCCTTCAGGGAGAATGCTGACTTCAGGAGAAGAAATTATTCATGGGGGACATTCATGAGGTGAAGAGCTTGGAAGGGACATCCTTCTGAAATACAGGGAAAGCTTCAGAGAGCACACTCCCTTTGTTAGGGACATAAAAAGTATGGACTCAGTGGAACATATAACCTTGAGAGGAAAAGTCTTCAGGAGAGGGAAAGCAAGGACATGCTGCCTTTACCTCACATGTTATAGACTGATGGGCTCCTTGGTGAGTCCGGAAGAGATGTGTACAAAGTTCAAGTTTTGTTACCTATCCATACCTCTGACCGGGGACATACTTCACAGTATCACAGCATAGTTGAAGTTGGATGGGACCTCTGGAGGTCATCCAGTCCAATCGCTCGGCTCAAGCAGGGCCGTGTAGATCACGTTTCCCAGGACCATGTCCAAACCACTTTTGAATATCTCAAAGTATGGCGATTCTGTAACCTCTCTGGGTAACTTGTGCTGGTGCTTGGTCACCTGCAGGGGCAGAACCTCCTGTGTTTCAGTTTGTATCCTTTGGATCCGTCACTGGACACCACTGGAAAGAGCCTGGATCCTTCCTTTTTGCACTTTCCCCACAGGCGTATATATGCACTGACGCGATACCCCCTGAGCTTCTCTTCTCCAAGCTGAACAGTCCCAGCTCTCTCACCTTCTCCTCATAGGAGGTTTATTCTAGGCCTTCTATCATCTTCATGTCCCTTTGCTGGACTTTCTCCAGTAGCTCCATCTCTCTTGTGTTGCAGACAGACCTAGACACACCACTGCAGATGTGGCTTCCCCAGAAGTATCACCTCCCTCCACCTCCCGGTACCACGTCTTGATCACTATCACCAGACAATCTGCATCACCAAATTGACAGAAGTGGGCACTGAGCATTGCAAGTGAGCTACTGTTCCAGGTTCCTGGCTGCATAATATTGATCTTCTAAATATTCTAAGAACGTATGGCACAACTGCTTTGGACAAAATATCCCTAGTCTATGTTCCCAAGCAGAGTAGTCAAAGTCATATCTGCTTCTTTTTGTGAAAGAATTGTATGGAAATTGTGGTCATCTCATTATTTTCTGGCATTGTTCTTCATGATTTTTATATTGGAATAGTTTCAAAGTCTTTCAACTCCATAATAAGAAAAAAAAAAATTCATAACCTTTCACAAAAAAAAAAAAAAAAGCCAAGTTTAAAAGGAATAAGTCAGGAATATAAAAAGCCAATTTCCACAAGAAAATGGCCCTATTCTAAAAGAAATTTTGCTCAGTTTCTCAATTCAGACCTCTCAGATTTAATAAGACCTCCTAAGTTAAGCTTAACTGTGTGTTAAGAAGTCAGATTAATGTTTAAAATTGATCCATTGATATTGGCCATGCTTTCTCCTACCAGCATTTGTATCTGTTCAAAACTTATTATAAATGCTACTTATGTGTTTTTAACTTCAAGTCAACAAAAATAATATCACACTGAAAATACTATGCTCTATGAACATAGTGTGAGGAACTGAGAAAACAGCATTTATGGAATATCTTCTGAAAATGAAGTAATTGGGAAGCGGACATTTTAGATGGATAAAGATATTTGGAAAAAAAAAAAGATTGCTTATCACTACAACACTTAGAAACTGAGCAACGTCTTTCAGAAATATATTTTGTTGTGCTGATTTAGGTGCCTGAATTTCTTCTGCATTGAATCAGGGCTGGTTTAATTGTCTTGACTGAGCTTTAAGAAAAAGTAACTGAGCGGGACCAAAAATGTGACTCGGCCTGAATGGGTTCAAGCTTTTATGTCACATGGAGATGTAGCATAACCACCAGGCTTCATGAAGCTGGCTAGAAAGGACTGGTATTTTCTTTTCTTGTTGAAGCTGGGCAACAGAGCAGTGATGAATGCCAAATCTCTGGGTTCGGACAAACTGAACACAAAAAGGTTTTTGACTTGGTAGCGTGGGGCCAGAGAGCTATATTGGCAGAGGGGGGGTTGCTGAGGTCCTCATGTTGTGTACTCAGGGCTCACCTATCTTCTGCCCAGGACTGGGTGCATCATAGTTCTCGCCATTTCTAACTGGCTAGTTCAGACTCTCTTTTGTTCAGTTTCTGGAATCTGTAAATTCCTTTTTAAGTGTTTGTTACATTTTGCCATATAAACAGGATATATAAGCTACTCTTTTAATTTTGGTGAGTGGGGTGGTTAAATTTTGATTTACTCTGCTGTATGTTTTTTTTCAAAAATAAATTTTAAATGGCTGTGAAGTTTCCTTCCTCTCCTCATAGGAAAATAAATTCAAAAGAAAATATGTACTGGAATCCTGGAAAGCACTGATATTTTTAAGCAGAAAAAAATTTAGTTCTTTCTAGGTATAATGTATGTTGTGGAAATAAAACTCAAAAGGAGAATGAATAGCAGAATTATCACCACATTTCTACATTGACTGAAAAATTCTGGAATATCTCTCTAAAATGCTTTCAGATATGTTGATGTTAATTTGTTATAGTTTTTTTTAGGTTCCTAAATAATTAGAGCTATCTAGAAAAGGATTATCAAGTCTTCATGTCTGGAAATGACATCTGTAAGAGAGATTAGCAACTATATTGCCACACACGGTTTTATTTTGTCAATGTTTTTATATCTGCTTGTAGTTAGCCTACACTGGATACCGTTTTGGAAATTAGCATAACAATAGCATATTACAGAAGATAGGTACTCCAGGCATTTCTAACAATAAGAAACACTTATTACATGGACTCTTAGTACATAACTGTACACATACTGATTGTATGTTGGTTAGTTTTGAAGATTCTGTTCTGAATCAGCTTACTGGGGAAAAAAAAATCTATTTAAAAATTTATTGTTCTGTTATCCTGCTTCCTTTGAAAAAGCTGGTTCACTTCATGCTTTGTGTTTGTTGGGCTTTAGATTACTGGAAGGATGACACTAGAGAGTTATTGTAAGAAGTCAACATTTATTCAGTGCTTATTTAATGTTTTACTAACGGTTTCTATGTAGGTAATTTTGATGTTAAGCACAGAACACAATAATGAAGCATACTGGGCAAAAGGTGATGAGTCATTGGTTAGCAGAGCTGAAATAAGGATCTCTTTCTAACTTCTCTCTACCAGAAGTGCAAATGCTCTGACCAACGGGACATCACACGTAAAGAAATTCTGGCAAAGAGCGTATCCACCTCCACGGCCCAGAAACATAGAGAGCTTAGAAATCTCACAAATCATTGTTCCTTTATGCATATCTGAATGTGTGGCATTTCTCTTCCTGTATTGTCTTAGTGGTCAGTATGTTTCTTCACTAAATCCAGGCCACTCTGGAGCCAGTACCATCTGTGAAGGCACTGTTTTCATGTCTTGTAGACAAAGTCTATCGCAGAGGAAGAGATTGTATTGTGCCGGACGGTGATTTATTTCACAACCAAGTAAGAGTAGCTTGTCTTCAAAACTAGCATAGCTGGTTTATTTTATTCTGAAGAGTTACAACTGCACAGAAGCTTGGTGAAATGTATTTGGTGACTTACGCTATTATCACGCTTTCCTCAAGGGTTATTTGGCTAGGCAGCATGCACAAAGAAACCAATTTACAGCCTATCAATATTGCCATATTTGTGAAGTATCCTGGAAGTCTGACTTGCTTTCTAGGCCTTAGCACGTCAACACATCAGCAATTTGCCTCAGGATCTGGCTCCTTAAAGATTATGGTGATGACTACAGCTTTTAAGTAAATGATCTCACACTTACATTTCTCGATGCAAGCTCCAATTTTGTGATAAATCAAAGCAGATCATGCTCTGCTTCCTGGAGGTCACAGCAAGGCTAAAGTGGATTTGCTTCATTTATGGTTACTGAGATATGTGTTTTGTGAATCTCTGTATTTTCCCCTTCTCCCCTGTGTACCATCACAATAAGTGGATGCCCTACTCATAGACAGTGCTTGCATGCAGGTATGTCAGGAGGAATCCCAGCTTGCAGTAAGTACGTCTGTATAAATGCTGTGTTCTTCTAAGTTGCCATTTTTCATATCTGAAAATATGAAATAAAGTCCTTTGTCATTGCCATGATCACACAGAGATTTTCTTGAGTATTTGAAAAAAAACAGGAGAGAAAGGAAGTGCATGGCATGAGGAGTATTTCATATCCTGTTTTCCATTCACGGCTCTTCGGTCTTACCCATTGCCCAGAGAAAAGAAACTCTAACCACATACTTCAGAATTTAAGAACACTGTTTCAGAGGGCAGGATTATGCCTAAGTTTGCATTTCAATTAAAAGAGGGGCAAAAAGACTCAGACAGAAAAAAACAAATCTTTCCTTTAATGGGGCAAGAATATGTTTCCTCAACAGATACAGACTATATATGAAGTACATGAAAACCTATTTCTTATTACTGAAGAATTTATACAAGGTACCTGAATGATTCTCTCTAAGGCATTTTTTTCTTTCAGGGTTGAAATACTATATGGCTTCTCTGAGGGAAAATTAATCTACAGTTTTCTATAGAGTACCATGGGATAAAGTAAACAGTGCTTTAATATCTCTTCTAAAGGACATACTATAAAAATAAAAGTGACACATTTTTTACTTGTTTTGAGTGCACAATTTTTCACACCACAAGGAACTATGTAATTTATTGGAAATTACACATTTACTTTATTCATTAGTACTTGTAAAAAATAATTGAATTACTTCTAGCCTATTCTAGTTTTATGGAAAATGAAGAATGACTTGATTCAAACATTATTAACTAAATTAAGTAATTCTTTATGAGGCATTTATTTCTAGACTGCCAGGACTTTCAGCTGCAAATAAGCCTCTTAGACCAGGGTAGAGATTAGTTCAGTGAAAGCACACAGAGCTTCCCATTCTTACTTTATAACATTTATCTCATTAGATCATGCAAGATATGTAACTCCCAATAACAGACAGAGTACAGGAAGTAAAGTAAGAAGACAGACATATGCAAAGAGATAGAGCAGGAAGCTTTCCTTTACCTGTATGATACATATCAGGCCAAAGCTAGGAAACAATAATGGAAAAAAATATGCTTGTCAATTAGAGAATATGAACATATTCTACAAGATTGGTAACAGCTCACTCTGGTACTCCTCTGCTGTGTGTTCACTGTTTACAGATATGCTGTAACATGAAGGTGACTGGAAAGTATTGCAGCATACCACGAGGCAGTATGCTACAACCTTTGCTAAAAGGATTGACTGTGATCACACAGTTAACACTGACCAGTGTCAGGGTGAAAAAAAACAAAAAAAATCCGGAGGGAAAGAGTGGGTGAGAGACCTGCTCAGTAGGTGCTGTAAATCATGTAAGCCAGGTGAAATTCACCCTGTGATCCCCACACATCTGGCTGAAGCAGTTGCAGACCAGAAGCCATTTCCTCTGAGACCTTGTGGAAGTTCCACAGAAGAAAAAATGGCAAACCAGACCTTTAGATATAAACAAGAAAAGGAGGAAGATGTAGGAAATATAAAGTAGCTATGGAAAATTCAATTCCTAGAAAAAAACATGCCCCTAATAAGGAAAGAATTTGAAAACACCTAAGTGATAACAGAAAGGAATAAACACCCAGCAGGGAGTTGTGAGGGGCAAATCACATGAAAACAATTGCATCATAGGTGGAAGAAGAACCTGAGAGTATACACCTTTTGGTAAGACATTTTGCACTGTGGTCTTGTAAGAAAGCTTGGCAAATGTGGTTTAGGTTAAATTGTTGCTAGCACAAAATCTGATTGGAAACGTATAGCTTTTAATAGTACGTTCTCGAAGTGGAAGACTGCAGTGAGTGAGACTTGCCCAAGATCTATCATGGTTTGGGCTTGTCACTAGAAAATTGGGCAGAGGACTTGAGAGGATGGTTAAAGAATCTGTAGATGGCTGAGGCGTGCAGTGCATCAATGGACATGATTAGAATTAAAAAAAGTTCCTGACAAACTGAAAAGGTAAAGATACTGAATCAGCAGAGCACTGTGCTTAGATAAGAATAAATAGTTGGAAGAACAAATACAAGCTAGGCAGGAGGAGTGAAGAAGAGAATCTAGGGGGTTGTAATGGACCCCAGCCCGAGTCAACAATGCTAATGCAAAAAGACCATCACCACCTTGGGCTGACAAGAAAGTACCCTGAAACACGTGACCTAATGCTTCTACCCTGCTCAGTGCTGGAATGGCTGCAGCTGGTGGACTGTCTTCAGTTTGTTAATATCATGTGTTTAGAAAGAGGAAAATCAGATTAGAAGAACAATGAAAAAGATCAGAATCATAGAAAATGTAACCTATCAGAAAAGGTTGATTGAATGGTATTATTTTGCTTAGAGAAAAAGGCACTTAACTGTAGGTTTTTTATATGGTGGGAATAAGCTTTTTTTTTTTTTTTTAAATTTTCAGCAAAAGATGTGTGTGTTCTACATTAAAATAAAATTAAAAAATCTTTCTCTTAAAATAACAAGTGCATGATTCTGCCCGGGAGGTTGTGGTTTCTCCATTACAGGAGTTTCCAAAAAGACTTGGAACAAGTTTCTGTCATAAATGATGAAAGCAGAGGTGGTCCTGGGCAAGTGGAAGGATGAGATGACCTTGTAGGTTCAGCCTTTGCTATTTCCTATGAGTTGTGGAGGAACAGACAACCAAGTAAATTGGTGGCTGACAGATCAGTACATTTTATCATAACAATAGATCATGATGGATGAAATCAGAAAACTACTCATAGACAGAAAGGAAAAAAGCCCTGATGTCTAATTATAGTTTTTGTGAGACCTTTTATAATGCACTGGTGAAAAGAAACCATAGGAGTGTAAAGAAAATCAGCTTGAGTCCCACCCTTAATATCATATGCTACGGCACTGCAATATGTAGGTCTAATATTTTAATAAAACATCTACTTTTTTCTTAAGAGTTTTCAGCTGTTTGCAGTATCAAAATAGGAGCTGTTTTTCAAAGCCACAATGTACTGAAAAGAATGAAAAGAAACAAAAAAATACCTAAGAATTTGCTACAATCCAGGTAAAAGGTGCTGTAACATTTAATTGAAATAAAATGCTAGAAGATTTGGAACTGCTTGAGGATAACACATCGTGTGAAAAGAAGCAGGACCTCTACATCACTCTGGGAAATACACTGTAATGTGCAGTTTGAAAATGAATTTACATTATTTCTTTAGCTCACCAATGAAGGAAGAGGAAACTGGGATTTTTTATTAATAACTGTTGACCTAGAGCTGTACTTTAGCTTTTAGGTTGAGAAAACTTTTAATATTTGTAGAGAAAAAGTGGAAAACCACATTATCAGAGTAGTATGCTGTCTTCTGGTATGTTTGCAAAGAACAGATTCCACTAAACAGACTGTTTAGCAGAAAGGTTACCTTTAGCCTCATCTGCCATAATGGCTTGAAGCCATAACCTATGTTCTTCTGGTCACAATTTATACTTTCACTGTCTAAATCATTTTACTTAAAGTTATATTGCTCCATATGAAAGTGTTCTTTTAAGAATGATTTTACTCACCGTTCCTGATTTCAGCATCACTGGATTAGTGCCCAAGAATCAGATTGCCCATGGAAATTCAGCCCAGTATCTTCTCCCTATAGGAGACACTAATGCAGATAAAGTTAGAAAATGGTCATGGCATTATAAATTTATAGCAGACACTTTCTGTACTTTTGTGCCCCACCAACTTGTGTCTTTTCAGGAGATTTCCCCAATGGCTTCCAAGGACTGCAAAGAACCGTTGTAATCCTGCAGATGAGGGCTATGCAGGTGAAGTGATGGATTTTGTGTTTATTCATCAACTTTTTTATGTGCAATAGGAAAGCCTAAGATGGTGAATACAGGTGGGTTTCTTTTGCTTAGGTGCAATAGATACTGTCCGTAGGAAACCTGCTGTGGCGAGGCACGCAAATGATCAAATCAACCTGCCTGCACATGCTCTCCCTTACAGGTTTTCCAAGGGCAAAATCGCTAACATTACATGATAATTGTGTCTGTAACATTTTAATGACATTATAAAATTTCTTGTTCAGTACAGTTCACTTTATGATGAGCTCATCAAAGGAAGCAAAATATTAAGTGAAAAATAATTAGACTTAAATGATAAATAATTCTGTATAAATATTGCTTTGACAGTATTATACATCTTCTGTTTGCCAAAGATTGTATTAAATGATAACTAGCACAGAATCCCCAAATATCATCAAGCCTTCATCTTTGTTAATACTGTAGAAATCCAGAAAGATCTTGTCCCAGCTTTACAAGTCTATGTTAAATGTTATGTTTCTATAAATTAGAACTGCACAGTCACCCTAAACCCACACAATGTCTTGTCTCAGGCATTAACATTTCACTGATAATACTCTTTTCATAAATCTTGGCATTGCTGTTAAATTATTCATACAGTGTTATATGAAAACACATGACAATTTTAAAAAAAGTATTTGTCAAGCATCTTGCAGTCAGCTAAGATGCCACTCTGCTGGTTATTTTTCTGAATCTTGCCATCTGAATGCTCTGAATAAATTTTATTTTATTCAATAAGTTTCACTCTTGTTTCCAAGAATTTCTTTTATGATTTCTACAGCTTCACTTATATTGTATTAACCTTCTATTTTATTTTTTTTTCTTGTCTTGATTTTCCTTTCTATCTTCCATGTGCTCTATTTTACCATTCCTGCAATCTATCATTTTAGCTTTGAAAAAGATATTCAGTATTATCTGATCTTCCCTGGATGTACTTAACTTTGTGACATTCTTCTTCTTTGAGTGACCTTTGTAATATAAACTTTCATTGCTCCCTTCTGAAAGTATGTTCTGACAGTAAAGGCTGGCACACTCCCCCTCTACTCTGCTCTGGTGACACCCCACCTGGAGTACTGCATCCAGTTCTGGAGCCCCCATTACAAGAGGGACGTGGACCTGCTGGAGCGTGTCCAGAGAAGGGCCACCAGAATGATCCGAGGGCTGGAGCAGCTCTCCTAGGAGGACAGACTGAGAGAGTTGGGGCTGTTCAGTCTGGAGAAGAGAAGGCTCTGAGGTGACCTTATTGTGGCCTTCCAGTATCTTAGGGGGGCCTACAAGAAAGCTGGGGAGGGACTTTTTAGGATCTCAAGTAACAACAGAACTAGAGGGAATGGGGCAAAGCTGGAAGTGGGTAGATTCAGGCTGGATGTGAGAAAGAAGTTCTTCACCATGAGAATGGTGAGACCCTGGAATGAGTTGCCCAGGGAGGTGTTTGAGGCCCCATCCCTGGGGGTCTTTAAGGCCAGGCTGGATGAGGCTCTGGGCAGCCTGATCTAGTGGGAGGTGTCCCTGCTCATGGCAGAGGGGTTGGAACTGGGTGATCCTTGTGGTCCCTTCCAACCCTGACAGATTCTGATCTGTTTTAGCAGAGGACTTTAGAGCCCTAATGGCTCAATGGTTGGACTTGATGATCTTAAAGGTCCCTTCCAACCTAAGGGATTCTATGATTCTACAGAAACCATACTTCTTGACATTCCCATATCCCTCTCCAGTGCTTACTTCTCAGCAATATGACAATTACATAGTGTTACTAAGTTGCATTACAAATTTCCGTTTTCCTTTTTGAATTGTCATGTGTTATTCCTTTGGTGTTGATTCAGAATGTAATGAAATACAGACTGAATTTTCAACTAAGAAAACAATTCAAGGCCAACAAAGCAAACAAAAAACCAAATTCAATAATTGTAAGAATTGTTGTTAATATGTGGTTAAGTTTCAAATATATTTTGGTTATTTCTAGCATAGGTCTCTTTAGAGTGCATTCTCAGAGTTATTCTCAAAAATCATAAATAATTTAGAGCATGGAAATGACATGGGGTAGTTTTACTTTGTAAAACACCCAGAGCATCATGGACCAATTAAGGTAACTCAAACAATGTTAACTCTGTCCTTGCTACATCACTTTGAGAAAAACAGTGAAACTTCAGAGAACCCTATCAGAATGTTACTGGTCTACACCTTCAACAGTGACCACAAGCCAATGCTGCTTCTTAATAAACCTCTCCAAGACTGTGTAAAACAGGAGCTTGACTGCATAAAATAGGAGTTTGTTGCAGTTTCAACTTATATTTGTGAGATTTTCTGTAACAGCCAAGGACTCTTATTACAACCCTTGAAAGTTATGAGAGATATCTTTACTGAAAACACTAAAGTTTAAATTAGGAAAATTATGATGGTAAAAAAGAAAATATAAAAATCAGATCACTATGAAGAAATTTCTAAGTAATTTCACTTTCTTTCATGATATTATTCTTCTGAAAAAGCAGAAATTTCAGACTAGATTTCCAGACTATAATAGGGCTGTCACAAATTGGTCTGAAAATCCACAGTGATGATCGTTGTATCAGGCTTTGACCTGTCTGCCAAACATGAAGTAAGTATGAGTGAGGCATAGGTTTATCTATTTTATTAAACAGGAAGACTAGGGAAA
>NW_008582036.1:194013-201621 GCF_000691845.1 Merops nubicus
AGAAGAGAAAAATCTAAACAGAAATAACTGAATTGATCTCATTATCCTGATCTGAGCCTTGTTGAAAATCCTAATGAATTTTTCAGTAATTTTCTTTAGAATATCATAAAAATTACAAGAACATAAACCAAAATAATTTTAAAGGTTACTTTTCAGAAACCACTTCTTGTGTCCAATTCATCATGTTTACAAAGAACTTTAAAAGTTTACAAATGATTTTAAAAAGGATACAAAACTGACTGAGCCAATGAACATTAAACTCCTTGATGATTTCTCTAGACTGGTAGGAAAAATCCTAAGATATTAAAAGCTTCAAGTCAGATGAGAAATACTGACAATATGTATGTGTGTTTTTCTCCCCTCTCTCCATTAAATTCAGCTGGAGTTTTCCCATGGATGTCAGCTGACCAAGAAGTAATTTATTCCTGCAAACTGCTCCAACAGGTTATAAATGAAGAACTGCAGGTCTGTACACATTTGTTTGCTCCCTGCCTCTCCACTTCAGCTATATTATTATTTATTTGTGACATATTGTCAAGCTTAAATTTATTGCACTTTTCATTCAAATAAGGTAATTGAATTCGATAGAGCTATTTACCTGAAATATCTCCTGAACGTGTCATAGAAGATGTTACTTTTTTTTTATTTTAATGAAACCATGGTATTGATTGAATAATTGGTTTCAATAGCCGTTTCCTAATCCTTGAAAAAATACATTAAAATATTCACTAAAAAGATTGTAAAATTTTTAGATAATGCAGAAAGCAAGTGAGAAGTCTATTTTAACAACAAAAAAACCCCCTGACTCTAGATATTAATTTCCAAGAAAAGCCATTTTAGGAAAAAAAGCCCAGCTTCTTCTGAGTCAAAACATTGCAGACTGTTATATTAAATTTATATTAATTGACATTCAGGCATTATATTTTTATCTAGTAGGCATCTTACCAATCTAGGCATCAAAACCAAAATAAAATATTCATATAATAAATAGTGGAAAAATGTCATGCCCTTATACTTAAATTTATGTGTCTTTATACTGGGGACAGATAGATAGTTTATGATAATTTAATGTAGATGAGCTTTGAAAATCTCACCCTGAGGTTTTCAGGTCAGAAATTATTACTTACCTTAATTGTTAGATATTCTTGTTAATAACCTCCTTTAAAACAGGGTGGTTGAGATAAATTGAAACACTATCTCAAATCTAGTTCTTATTTTTATAATTGAATTACCACTAAAAAAAATGCAAAAGTGTCCCAAATTATAAAAATATATTCCAGGTTATGTTACTAGTTTCTAAATCTAAACAAACTCCTTTTGTAATGGAAAATAATAATTCCTTCCCATTCAGAAACTACTGATAAAAAAATGTGTTATAACTGGATAGCAAAAGAAATTACTTTGGGCAAACATTATGGCTCTTTCTGACTGTAAAATTTACAAATGTATTATAAATGTCTCATAATCCATATCACAGCCAAACTTTTTTCCAAGTCTATGACAAAACATGACTTAGCACCTTACCCAGAATCTGACAGACCCTCTTTTGGCATTTAAGGAGAGCAGGTAAGAGCAAGAGAGAACACCCTGACAGCAGAACTTTCATTTTATATCCTCAGAAGAGAAGAACATAAAATTACCATATTAGGTCAGGCTAAATGTCCATGTAACTCAGTATTGCATCTTCACCAGTGGTTACTACAGGGCATTTAAGTTTATCTTTGACCTTCTGTTCACTTCATAGATTACATATCAAGCTTGAAAAACCCTCCAAACTGTTTCTCGTTTTGTTATTATTTTATCTTTTCCTTTTTCTTTATGCTTCTAGGAAGTTATTCCCAAAATTCTTTTTATGTGCCTTATTGTGATTTTATATGTAATTTGTCTCAATTTATGCTTTTAAAAAACTTCTTCATTTGGATATGACTAAGGACCATAATGACCTTTTTTTTTTAGATTTGCTATTGCCTCTTTTTCCTTTTCTGTTCAGCCATATGGTTTCTTATGGAACACACAAGAACTATTTTTTGATGGTGGGGGTTACTCATTATTGTGCATGTCTTTAAAAACTTTTTGTATGACTTGTAGACATATTATCCTTTTTGCTGTTCCTTTTAATTTATATTTAACTAGGTGGCTTCTTTTTGGAGAGCTGAATTCTTTATCTGCTGGTCTTAGCTGCAGCAGGAAAAAAACAGGTAAATGTAACTCAAACAATGTAACACTCTGGTAAGTTACTATCACTTTTAATTACCCTCAGAAAAAATATCTCCAGAAAGCCCGACTTTAAGCTACACCACAAAAATGTTGGCAACACTGTAGTTCACAGGACACCAATAAGCATTTTGTTTGAACGCTAATAAGCAGACTACCTCATTACCCATTAGTTTCAGTTTCTGTTTGGTCCCAGTATAAGGCCTAAGTGGCCAGTAAAAATGTTCAAAACCCAGAATTTTTACTTATTTGTTGAAATCTTTTACTTTGAGATTATTTTACTTAGAACCCTAAATAATGACAAAGGAATTTTTATCATGGACAACAATAATAGACCCTTTAAAACAGAAAGAAGTGGTTAAGTCTTGACTCTTATACTTTGCTGCAAAGGGCATTCTCCACAAGCCATATAAAAAAGATTTATGTGACACATCCAGAATTCCCTGAGGAACCATCATCTGAGCTATAATGTAAGCTGAAGACTGGAGGTTCCCCCCAAATGGAAATTGCTTCAGGTAACCACATGTTAATATGGCATGAACCAAAAGACAGATGAAAAAATTAGGGTCTTCCCTAATTTCAGGCCTCCCAGTATACCACTGACAGCATTTTCAGTTGGAATTTGGAAATTGTGCAGCTTCTCTGTGGTTTTGTGTCAAGATGCAGGAAAGAACACGAATCTGCCTGGTTTTGACTTAGAGTAGTTAGGAGCTGATTGTTTCCATGAGTTCAACTTTCGGATCTCTTTCTTTCATGTGAAGGAAAAAAATCAGAACAAGCAAGTTAGTGATGATCAATACAAGACATGACTGAGAAACCCTGTTTACAGGCAGCTTCGTTTAAGAATATTTAAAGGGAAACTGCAGGGCTAGAGCTGCTAAGGCTCATGGTACCTTCCCTTCCAACTTCTGAGTCAGTAGAATTTTGCTGTGCTTCATTGCATTGGTGACTAGCTGTTGTGGAAAATTTAATAGCCATGTCTTATGCAAATAGTGTGCCCTACAAGTAAAACAAATAAAAATGAGGAAATGTACACATAGTACCTTTGAAAGGTTGCAAGCAGTGGCGCAGAAGACTTGGGTTACAATAACATCTGAAATGAGCCTGGGAGTGGGAACGTAGCAAGGCTTGTTTCAAAGGGGAGCCAGTTCACTAAACACTAGAGTGATTTAATGCACCATCAATTATTTCCTGCTTGTCACTTAAACAGGCTCCACATATGCATGGCAGGTCCATGAGTGCAAAGAGGAGGTAGAAAGCTTGATTTATTGGCTGGGGCAAACACCTGCGAATTAAGCAGCTCAGAAATTAGCCACAAGTAGCATATTAGTGCAGCTAATCAGGCACGGTTCAGTATTTCAGTTTCTTGATTTGCCCATAAATAAGGCTGTATGTGGCTGCCCTGGGGCGTTCTGGTGATTAACAGCCTTGACCTACAGTAAAGTGTGCAATCTAAACAATTTAGTGGGGTCTGCAGGTGTACATTGTAAGCTTGTTGCTTATAAGGCTGCTACACTCAGTATGTAGAAAGCTCCTGGTACCTGGATGTCTTGTTCATGCGTTTTATCACAGTATTTAATGATCAGGTTGTTGTGGGGTTTTTTTGGTTTGTTTTTTTTTTTTTTTTTCATTCATTTACCAGAGCCTGGTAACATTAACTACGAGGCACTGATGCACAACTGTGAAACCCAGTTGTCTTCTTTGTCTTTTTCAGATGCCAGAAAAACGAGATCATCACTCTTTGCTGTGCACTTTCATATCTCACACCACAGTTGTTGCCTTTCATCACAGCTGAGATGACAAGTCGCTACTTGATTATTTCAAGATCTGTGGCTGGCTAGCCTACCTGTTGCTTGCTGATGTAAAAGTGTTGTGTGGCAGAGCCGGTACACAGCCAACAGCAATCTGCTGTTATGATTTTGCAAAACACTGAAACAAAGAAATTTTTGATCACTGCATATTGACACGATAAGCACGTATACTGAAAGAGGTTTGAAGCTATCTTGCAACAGTATATGTGAACCCATATAAAGCTCACCAGTAGCTATATTGACTTTAACTTTAAAAAAAATAACACTTATGAGAAAAGGAGGAAAGATATCCCCTAAACAAGCAAAATACTGGATAAAGAACCCTGACTATTCAGAGTACTCACAGTACCCTACTAATTCCTCACCCCCAAAATAACACGTGGACATGGACAAGGGTGAATATGAATGACTGGTGGAAAGGTTACATCACGTAGCATCACTCGTGAGGGAATTACATTGTGTAAATCCAGAAGTGTCCACATTTCCATATAAAAAATGCTGTGACCTTTTAGGAAGAAAGTCCAGAAGAAGAATCATAACTGACACATGACTGAGAAAAGTAGGGTGACCATTGTTATTTACCTCTTTTTTTGCACCCTTGGAACTTCTTGGACCAAAAGACAACAAATATTTTATAGAACAAATGGCTAACTACTTTAAGACCTCACTGAGAACTCAGAATTATTTGTAGATGAAGTATTAAACATAAAAAAGTAAACACATTCATAGGTAGAGTCCAACACTACATTTCATAATGCTTTCAATGGGTAGATCATCTCCCGTTTCATAGTTAAACATTAAATTTAATTAACGCTTTTTTCTTACTAGGTCAGTTCATTTTCCATTACACCATGCTGCACAGATGACTGTTGGGATACCCGACTCAGTGTGACTCTGATCTGGAATGCCTTTACTTATGTTTATAGACTGAAGACATCAAGGCCCACATCCTTAAAAGTACTCATATACCTATCAGTTTCTATAGATACCCAATCCTGATTTCAACACTGCTTCCTAGATGTCACCTAGAGAGTTGGAAGTCTCTGACTGATGAAGGTAAGTATTTTCTTGCTGAAACAAGGAGCTGGCACCTTTAGCTCACTGTCCCCTGCTATAAGTTGTTTCCCATGTAGTAAGAGTGGCTGAACACTGTTCACTTGTGAGCTGATACACTTTAGAAACTCTTATTAAAATAAATCCACATCTATTTAATTTATAACCTTCTCAGGTCATCAGATGCAGCTTTTGTTTCATGATCCTTGTCAGATTTAGCACAGTTAGCAGATGTAGCAGCTGAGACGTTTCTTCTGCTGTTTGGCTATCCCCTATTACCTTTGTGACTTGCTCCAGGATCATTGCATTTCCCTGGGGTGACATCCTGGGTGGGTGGGATGACATCTATGCTGGTCATGGCCAGCCTGGCCAGCAGTGTTTTGAGTGATCTGCATTGCATAACTTAGTGATCTCTTGTTAAAAAAAGTACCCATTTCACAGTCCTTTGCATCTACAGCTGATGGACTCACATACCACTTGGAGCACATGTCTGGTTTGCTATGTGATCCTACCATCTCCCACCTTAATGGAGGCCATTTAGTAATTTTTAATTTAAGGTTGTACTGTTGATAATCTTCAGCATAGAATGCCCAGATAGGTTCCTCTGGACAAGTATGACAGCATGTCCCAGTCTTCTCACTATGCCACCCTCTGCTCTACGTCTAGAATAGCTAGAAGCACTTGTCAAGGCTCATTCTTCTCCTTGGAAGTGTTTTTTCTTTCATATTGGGACTGAGACACCTAGAAAATTTTCTTAAGTTTCTTTCAGAATTAATATAGCTTTCTACTGGAACAAAGATAGTTACAGGGCTGCTTTCCATCACTCCAAATTTTTGCTTTAATAGCATGATACTTAGAGTATGTGCCATGTGCAGAGGAGGGTGGGATGAGTGGTTCTGAATGTAAGATATTGGCAGATTGGGATGGGCAATGGAGCAAGCCATCTCATCCTTGTATCTGCCTGCCTAAGTTTTCATCCAGGCCTGGGTTACACCTGGGTAAGAACCTCATTGCTTCATCCCAGGAAATAGCTGGCACTCCTAAAGTGTAGTCTGTCAAAGAAGCAGGAGCTCAGAGTGAAACTCAGTAATTAAACCACTGGTATAGGCACAGTCTGCATTTTTCGGCTCTTTTCTCTGTTTAGTTGAAGCAGAAATAAAACGGGGTAAAGTGGTTTAACTGGTTGACATGAAAGACTGCTTTTCTTGGAATAACTTAAAAAAAAAGTCCTCTTTCCTACTGCATTTTATTTAGCATGTTGCCATCCTCATACCAGGACATTATAAACTCCTCATCTGTTTGCTGGAGAGGTAGAGATGTAGAGAATTAAAAACACAAGAGAAGATAACAGAAATAATAGATGCAGTTGAGAACTTTACAATATTGCTGTATTCTGCAATTACACATGGAAGGTCACAAAAAGTGTGTGGGAGAGAGAACACTCAAGTGTCTGCAAGTATTGAAAACAATAAAAAATGATCAAAATATAATGTATAATCTAGAACAGAAAGATAACAGTGCAGGGACAGAATCAAGGTTGTTAAGATGCTTCATATATGTCACAGGATTTCAGACTATGTCTTTGGAAAAGTTAAAGTAACATTTGAAGGTGTATCTATGATTTTGAAATGTACATAATATCTCCAGATCACCAAAGTGTCAGAGCTCTTGTTATACAACAGCCTTTGCCTTTTGTTAAAGGGGATGTTAAGTTCCAAATGTAGCAAACTCAAAATGCTCACAAAAAAACCCAACCACAGGTATAAAAAAACAGATTTATTTTGAGGACTTTGAAATGATATCTAGATGATCCCTTGAGCAGCCCTTGAGGTGTCAGAGATGATAATACAGTAACAGCATTTGGGAAGTATTTCTAGTTTTACACTTAGTCTTTTGGCAGGAATTTATTAGGACAGAATAAGACTGTGACTTTTCAATTCCAAGTACAATTTGTTTCCCTAATATATCTGAAGGAGTAATGTGTGATGGAATTTTTCCTTTGCTGGGCCCAGTAGTTGTGGGTGATGATGTGCTATAATAGGTTCTCTCAGGCCATATCTCAACAAGATAAAACACAACACATGTACATCTGTGGCCCAGTGTCAATGCCCTAAATGTACATCAGAAATGCATTAAATCTTATGATTGCTATTTTGTTTGTACAGCTTGTTGGTTCAGAGTTTCCTCTGTAATGTACCCTGCTGATTAACTTGAATTATTGGCATATCCTTGGTAGAACAAGCACACCTCGTTCAGAAATACAGCACTACAGATGTGGCTTGAATCTTTTCCTTTATTAGTAGAAACACAAGAAATGTTCTTCAAGCTATTCCACTCTGATTCCTGAAAGCTGGTATCTCAAAATCAGCTGAGTCTAGCATTGCTTTGGACCGAAAGGAAAGGCATGTGATATCACATCAGAAATTTATCCACAGTTGTTTGTATGTGTGTATCTGAGTCCATGTCTCTATATGGATGACATAACAATGTAGAAAATAAAGTATTATGGACGGCTGTGAAAAATGGTGCA
>NW_008582036.1:201641-235463 GCF_000691845.1 Merops nubicus
ACTCTTTCTGGGCCAGATTCTCAGCTGGTTTAAAGTTCCACACCTCACCATCAGCTTGCTTGCTCATATGTAAGACATTTCTTTTTGAAGAAAGTGAATGTTTTAGAAGTAATCTTGAGCTAAATGTTAATGGAAGACATAGAGTTTGATAAAAATGAAATAAATATATAAAAATTAATATTAGTTAATACTGGCCAGCTCCAGTCTCTAGTGTTCCCACAACACTGTATATGAGCTAAGACAGCCTGTTGAAAGCATAAACTTGGGCTCAGAGATACATGAATGCACCCTTAGTTTTTAATGTCTAACCAACCACCTCATAAGGTGTTTGGGGCAACATGGCAACTGCTTTTGTAGATGCATTTTCCCTTTTTTCCATTTGATCATCAACATTAGTTATGAGAGTTGTGTCTCTGCCTGTGTTTATACTCTGAGGCTGATAACTACTCCATGAACTCCACACCTGTGGTGTTTGGACTGTCCAGGCTGGAGAGGTCACCTGAGTGGCTCTTTCCTCATTCATTTGGGTTTCTTTTCAAAGGGGATCAGAGGAGAGTTACTCAGGGTACGGCAGAGGTGTTTGCATGGGATACGCACTCAGCCAGACCACTGAGCTACACAGGATTTGAGGTGGAAGATTTCTGGTCAATTCTGCATGGTCCATAAGCAACACGTCCTGTTACAGTAGGTCTCAGTCTGTGGGGATAACAAGTGATACTCTTCCATTGTCAATTTTAAGTTAATTTTATATGTGGATGTAAAGTAATGTATATATAACACATGTAGTGCTTCTTCACTGGAGTTCACAGCTTCTCATAGGAGGATGAAAAAGTCACCGCTCTTAGGCAAGGGGTGAGTACTGGCTAGTCTGCCACTCACTCACAGTTTAACAACTGCTTTTCTAACAACTGTAAAGTGGTCAGAGCATGCTGACCATCTGACAAATCAGATTTAGTTCATACTTCTGTTTAGAGAATAACTGTTCTTCACATAGATGAATATATTATTGCTGTTGTGGCTGTATTAATTCCTGCCTATAGATTTTTAGTTATTCAAAGGTGGGAAGGTGAAGTATTATCATATAAGTGTTACACAGAAAAGTGAAAATGTGGTTTCTTAGTCACTCCTAATTAGTCACTACAAATGAGTTTACATAAACTTTTCACTGCATATGGATGAATAAGAAATATATTCCTAGAAATTAACATACGCATTTGTTCCGTATTTTATTACAGTTAATGGGACTGGGTTTAGAGGTGAAGACTACAGAAATGATATCTTGATTGTAGCAATTATCTGTTAATTATGATAAGCAACAGTTCAAGTTTCTGAAGGAATTACACAGAATCACAGAACGTTAGGGGTTGGAAGGGACCTCCAGAGATAATCGAGTCCAACCCCCTGCCAGAGCAGGACCATCTAGTCTAGGGCAGGTCACACAGGAACGCATCCAGACGGGTCTTAAAAGTCTCCAAGGTAGGAGACTCCACAACCTCCCTGGGGAGCCTGTTCCAGTGCTCTGGAACCCTTACAGGAAAGAAGCTCTTCCTCATGTTGAGGTGGAACTTCCTGTGCTCCAGCTTGTTTCCATTGCCCCGTGTCCTATCACAGGGTACAAGTGAAAACAAGTTGCCCCTTTCTTCTTGACACCCAGCCCTCATATATTTATACACATTAATTAGATCCCCCCTAAGCCTTCTCTTCTCCAGACTGAAAAGCCCCAGGTCTCTCAGCCTCTCCTCATAAGGCAGGTGTTCCAGTCCCCCAGTCACCCTCGTAGACCTTCACTGGACTCTCTCCAGTAGATCTCTGTCCCTCTTGAAACGGGGGGCTCGGAACTGGACGCAATCAGGTGTATTAATATTAATTTTTATTATTGCATATTATCAATTATTTATATGATCGATATAATTGTATATTATCAATTATTTTCATATATTATCAATTTATTGATCTGCCAGTTCCCATGGTTGTCTAAAGTGATTTTTTATATTGACTTCAGTAGACATAGGAGACTAAGGCTACATATAAATAAAAGAATACTAAATTTAGAAATATAGGCTTAGGCCTCTCTGCTAAATGTATTCTGAAGCAAGTTAAAAGCAAAAATATCACTATATTACAACTGTCTGGGTATAAATGTCTTTCAGTAAAGAAACAGAGGTTAAGTAAAGGCAGGCATATGTGTCAGCCTCATGTTATGGCCAGAGTGTGACTTCCCTTGCAGGAGTCCCTGCAAGCTCCACTTTGAATGTAAATCATGATGAAATATATTGCAATTTTATATTAAGATTTTATACAAAGTAATTTTAGGTTTATTTTTGTTCTTTTAAAAAGTGAACTATAAGAAGCAAAAGCAATGTATTTCTGAATTTGTAACAAGTACATGCTATAGGTCAATTTATTTTACGAAGTAAAATAAAACCCATTGTAAATCTAAATCTTGTACTATTATATATAGGCACTTATTGTGTAGCTACAAAGATCACTAGTGAAATACTGAAGGTAATAGGGGAGATGAATAACAGTATTTAAAAGTGATGACAAGGTATTATGGAGAAATGAATAATTAGGTTAAAACTACTGAGGAAATGTGTAATGCCACTGCTGTGTTACAAAGCAGGTACATTGGTTTAAAAAGCAGCTATTTACACTGTGCAGACACCTTAGTACAAGGAAAAAATGAAAACAATGCAGATTATAACAAAAATAACTGACTTGATCAGGCATCTGGGCTACTATATAATTTGCCAAATTATTCTGGTCCTTAACTCTGTAAACTGTTCATTGTGCACCTATTGGCTCATTATGCTTCCCTATTTCCGTTAATGCCATTTTACCAGTTCTGCTTCCAAAACAATCTTCCTACTCTGTCCAGTTTAATAACTAATTCAGTCTATAACACCTGACTTTAGCTTATGTATACATGACTGTGTGTTTGAATTGTGTACAAGTTCTAACATGTAGGTATGCACGTGTAGATCTGGATAATTAGCATGCAAGGAGGGAATATCAGCAGCCGATATGTACTGCAACACTGATGGTGTCATATTTAGAAGCGTGCTGTGGTTATTTATTTTACGTGCTAAGTTGGATAGAAGCCACAGTGCATTTTATTATTAAAATTTTAATTTCATTTTGGCTTAAAAAGTAGACTTTCAGTCTTTTCTATACAAACATATGATGTGATTTCAGCAGAATAAATTCACTTCCACAATCCATTCAACACCTGATTAATTCATATTACTGAGGCAACACAAATATGATTAACTTATTTGTTTCTTACCGTTCATAAACTGTGCTACAGATAACAATGTGAGATGCTTCTGATACTTTATTTAATAGGTCAGATTTAGGAACATGAGCAGGGACTTGTTTTTTCATTAAATATGTTTGTAATCTCATTTACCTGGAAAAATTAGTATATTTCTTGGAACTGCCATCATACATTGAATAAAATGGTGTTTGACAGCAGTTTTTTAGCATTCCTAGGACTGCAAAACTTTTATGGGAAACTTATTGTGCTGGCACCATTTCTAGATAATGTTCCAGAAGCTTTTCTACATGTTTCTAAGTGAGTGAGGTATATGGCTTAATGCATTCTTCAGGGCACTCTTCACCAGTACTTCGTTACTGTGAAAAGTGTTTTCTGTCCAAAAGATGCTTTGTAAATATATCCTTGCCCTCAAATTACAAAGTACTCATATCAGAAAATGACAAGATATGGTTCCAGTGCTTGGTCATCCTCACAACAAAAGAATGTTTTGTGAACTTCAGATAGCACCTCCTGTGTTTCAGTTTGAGCCCATTGCCTCTGCTCCTGTCACTGGGCAATGCTGAAAAGAGCCTGGCTCCATCTTCTCTTCACTCTTCAGGTTCCCTCTGAATTTTTTCTCCTCCAGGAGAAAAATCCTCCTGCGTGTCTCCATCTTGTTTCTGGGTTCGCAGAATGTTTTGCTGAACTAGCTGATATTTTACTGTTCATGTTTGAATAAATGTGATGGCATCTCTGCCATGACCATCTGCCATGCCAGAACATCTTGGCGGAAGAATTTTCTTGGGACATGAAAAGGATTCTTAGATGAGTTAAACATAATGTGAAAACAGGTGAGCAGAGAGCTGGAGAATATGTCCAGTGACTATGAACACAAAGACTAGTAATTGATAGCTGTCACCCAAAGTGATCATAACAGTACTGACTGTCATATCCAGCACACCTAGTCTAACGTGTTGCTGAAATCGTGCTGCTTGATATGGAAAAAAAACTGAAATTAATCTTTTTCACTAATACCTTGAAGGCATATTGTGAAACATCATTGATAATAATCTCCCTGTAATAATTTTGATATATCACTCTATGCATAGGGGCAGTTTCAAAGAGATGATGACTTTCCTCCTTCATTTGAAGTATGATTGTAAGTAAAGCAAAACCAAAATGAATTCAGCATAGACCAAACAAATTGTCACTTGTGGAATGTTACTTCACTCTCCTTCAGAAGGCAGTTGTTCCATCTGACCCCTGTATTAGCAGGATTCCTTGAAGTAGGTTAGTAGGGATGCTCTGCAACTCATTACCCAAATATAAGGAAGAAATTCTTTCAGTCATTTTGTGGTGTTTCTGTCAAAGAATAAAACAACATTTTCTTAGTCAAGTATATGATGAAAAGAAACCGAAATATAAGAATCTGTAGTAAGGTAAATGTACTCAACAGAATAAAGTGAAAATATAATTATTTTCACTTTAGTGCATAAAAGTGTAGTGTAGTGCATAAACGTGGACAATAAATTAAAATCCATGCTAAAGTTATGAATAAACACAGGCAGGTGTATAGCTACAAGTTGTACAGTAGCAAGGTAGCTCATATTTTCATAAATTTAGGGAAAGTCAGTATCAATGGAGTGAATGACAGAGTTTTTAACTCATTGACATAAGTACGTAATCAATAAAACTTTATTATTAAGAGAGAGCAATAGTTCGTCCAAAACTATAATACTGATTGTTCAAGGAGTTGGATTATTCACCACAAATAACTACTGTCAAATTTTGCCCATTTTGGCTTACAAAGAATTCACAAACTGTGTCTGACATCTAGAATATATTAATTTTCCACAACTATTTTACCTTAACCCATTTCAGGGTTATTTCTGAACAAAACATTCTGAATTGTATATTTTATGTGCAGTATTGTGTTCTTTTGAATACTGAAGCCTAGTATTGTTTACATTTATAGAGCAGAACAGAGCTAACTGAGTAATATACAGGAAGTACTACTCTCCTGGTAAAGAAGATGTTGAGCCATTTATATTAAAGCTGAGGCGAGTATCAGGCCTCCAAAATTCAGAGTTGGTGGTCATACATATGTGCAAGCAACAAGTCTTACCTGTCATATCTTGCTATATGTTTCTTAACTTCTGAAAATGAACTATCCATTCTCTCATTGTCTTGTTGTAAAGTCCTAATAATGCTCTGGTTTTGTTTTGTTAAAAGAAGGTTTTGAATCTCAAAATCAAGCTGCTGTAGGCTATATTTTATACATCTGTAGCACCATTCTTACATAAGTGCAAGAGGAAGAAACATTCTTAAGTTTAATGAACTTCTTATTCCCCTGCTCCCATCTGAGGTCCAGGGAGAACTGAGATGCCTTTGCTCTGCAGATAGGGACAGTTTCTTCTGCTGGGGGTCAATGATAGCTATAGTAGAAGAAGGTCATGATGGGGCCAGGCCTGAATCTCCAGTTCCTTTTTAGCCCATGGTGCAAAGCTGCCATACTGGAGGAACAAACAATATTTTTTGAAGTTTCTAAATTAGAAATTCAGGAATACATCTAACAGGGGTCATTGAATCATTAAAGTCTTTAAAGTAGGAAGGGAATTTCTGGAAATTGAATCCTGTGCTCAAAGAAGAGATAATCTTAAAGTTATTTCCAGGGCCTTAGCTGCTTAAAAGTGATGGTCTGCATGGAGGAAAATTTGAATGGAAGAATGGAATATTGTCCTAGAAAACTAAATTATGGACTTATATTTTATATGGAAAGTTGGGTGTTTCAGAATCCCTAGAAGACAGCACATTGTGCTGTTCCTCAGCGTGCAGCCACAGAAAAGTAATCAATACAAAACAAGGGAGAACAATAACCATGTCTGAACTTTGAGGTCCATTGTGCTCTATGACGAGACTTATCTAGCACTTTGTGGAGAAATTGTAATGCCTCTGGACAGTCTGGTGCCTTTTTCTCAAGTCGCCTACCAACTTCTTTCCAAAGTCCTGAGCAATACTTAATGCCTCTTTTCAGAACGTGGCTTCAAAAATTGGTATCATCCTCTTTCTCATCCAAACTCTTTTCATTTCAGCTTGCTTGTGAATAGATGGCAGACCAAAGTTGGCATGTTGGTATTCAGTTGCAATTAAAAACAATGTTTCATGGTAACAATTTTGGAAATAGGCTTCTTAATCCACCTAGATTCCATTACTTCATTTTTAGTTCTCTGTGGATCTGGCCATCAGTTGATAATATCTCTGGGAAAAGGATTTTTTCTGTGTGATAATTTGGTGATTCCTGGTTTGTGGTGTGGCCTTGCGGAGACTACTGAAAAACTGGGCATACGCAACAAGAAAATAATGAGCTTTAGCAGCCATTGTGTTCAGCTCTCAGAGGTAATCTTCACAAAATAGGGTGGCTTGTATAACCCCCACTGAACATGCCTCACTTCCCTTTCCAGTTGATTATGCCTAAACGCAACAAGGAAGGCAGATGATTAGAGTTCAGTATTTTGCACAATTCTTGTGAAGAATATATGCTTTTGCCTGTACTACTATTGGTTACTTGCTGAAGTTTTCTTATATAAGTGACTAATTTTCTCTTAATACCCTCATTGTCACACAATAACAACAAAAAAAACTCCATCTTTTGTAGAGCTTCATATTTATATGTCAAGAAAGTCATCACGATGAAAAGTCAGTTGAAATGAAATTGAGTGTATAAGTAATGTTAATAATTTAATTCCACTGCCTTCCATTATTATTCTTTAAACTGATTTATGAGACTCTTTTTGCAAATCTCAAAGGGCTCTATGAATTACAAACTGTGGCTTTTAGCTAGAGTCCTATAACCAGACCTTATATTAGCACACAAGAAAAACTTCAATTACAGTTGAAAGTGAATGTGCCATTTAATGGTAATAAAACATTATAAGGATAACGTAGCTCTCCTGAAATCAAAGAAATTTAGAGCTAAGTTGCACTCAAGAGAAATTCAAAAGTATTAGAGTACAAACCACCCCAAAGACTTAGCTTTTGATCTCTGACAATGCCTGGCAGTAGCCAAAACCCTCATGATTACAGATACCAACCCTGGAGATCCAAATTACATTAAAAAGTTTTTTAAAGTCATTGAATTCCTTCTTTCTCCTTTTAGTTCCTCCTGACTCATAATCTCTTCTTTGTAACTAAGGGGAGATCTGTATTGACTCTGATTTTGAGAGGCTTTTTCTGTAGGGTCAAGGTATTTATTACAATTACAAGGACCATAAATGAAGGACATAACTAAACCTAGTAAAGTAATAGATGTGGATTCTGACATTCACCTGTTTCACACGTATAAAGTTTTAGACAGCCTTGATCTCAAAAAGCTCATGGTTTTGGTGGACGTAATTTAGAAGAAAAAGCAAGTAATACCCGGATTGTATGGTTGGTTTGTTTCTAAAATAGGTGCTCCTACAGAGAGCTTGGATGGGTATATCAAAAAGATGTGTGATGTCTCCCTCCCCCTGCCCCCCCAAGAAGGACACAGAGTTGTGGTGAGGACTGCATTTGGCCAGCCTGCAAGATCTCTGTGGGAACTTCTGCTGCAGTCCTGTATGCATTCCAAATAAAGCAATTTAGTTTAAGAGCATCTGCTTTTCCCTGTTGCAAGATACTGCTAATCAGCCAATTGACATTGTTTCGCCTCTATAATGCCAGGGGCTCCTGAATAAAAACATTAGTGCTGCCATGCTGGATCAGATGAAAGAGTCCATCTTATCCTGGTTTCCTTTCTTCATTGGTGACTAGCAGCAGATGCCTAGGGAAGCATACAGTGATAATTCCCTCTGTGTACCCTTCTAAGCTGCCAGCAACGTGTGGACTCAGTGAGTCACAGGCAGAATCTTTCTGATTTTTCTTCCATGAACACACCTAGGATTTTCTGCTTTTGCTTTTTCATCATGTAGAATGGCATAGCCCCTTTTAAACAAGTTATTTCATGATTTTGATTCACCCAGTCCACTCTTGATGTTATATAATTTTTTCATAAATCTATTTATAGACTTCTGTTATCTTTCTTCCAGATTCCAGGGTTATCATCTCTTTAACTCGTATGTCAGCTGTGCCACACATCTTTCTCTCTACCTCTTCCAGTGTTATTTTATCCTTTGTGGGACCAGAATGGCACCTGATTTTATTCTCCATTTTCTCCTCATTAATGTTTAATATTTGTAATAGGCATTTCCATTTATCTGTTCTAAACTGAGAACCTGGATTAATTTAGTAACAGCAGCTTATTTTGAACACTGCAGATGCTAGTGCAAGTTCCTACCAGACTCCATTGTTGATCTACTTTTACAGAACCACCATTTACCCTACTTTTTAATCCATAATATATGAGTGGGAATTTGTGTCACCTCTTGGAATTTTAATTTCTTTTAGAGCCTACCATGAGAAATGTGGCAGGTAACTTTGCAAAAATCAAAATATGGTATGTCAACCAGGTCACTCTCACCTTCAGTCTTACAGAATTCATGAATAAATGGCAAGTATGTGGTGCTTCTCTATGAATACCAGGTTATTTCCTGCCCACTGAATCATGTGTCCTTGAGTCTGTAATTTCTATCATTTATTAATCATTTCTACAAGTTTACTCAGGTTCGGTGCCATACTTAATGATCTGGAGTTCCCCAGATACTTCTCTCCAGTGGAATAATTTTTTTAAAATGGTATCTTGTGTTTACAAACAGTTACACTTCTTGGAAAGTGGCATTATGGATCACAACTATTGAAAAAAATAACATAAACTAAGAACAGATGTGTAAATCAATATTTGGACTGACTGGTACAGTAATTTCTTCACTTCCTATTGAGTGTATTGAATCTCATTTATATTTTTTTTTCTTTCTCTAAAATATAACATTTTAATTATGAAAAATCATGCATTCAATTAAGTTCCTCTGTGGAAAGTCTTGTCTATAAAAGTGTAGCAAGAGTAAAATAGTTTTAATAGAATATCTTACAAAAAATCTGTGTTTCTGTATTGCAAAGAATTTTTAGAAAAATAAAGAGAACTTTTTTTCAGATTTTTTTTTTTTGTATGTTTGTATCTTGGGCAGTGTCTGGTGGACACGTTGTAAGGCTTCTTAATTTCCTTGACATATCTAATATTTGTTCAAAATTATGTGTTTATGTTAAAAAAGGGCACATACTCTGTTAAAAAAATCTGTTAAAAAGAATTTTTGACAGGGAATGGGCAAAGAATAGGATGTGGCTGACACTAGGCTAAATTAGGTTTTAAGTTAGACACTGTGTGGATGTGACGAAGAAGAAATGCATGGCTTAACCTTTAACCAAAGCTCCCAAAAGCATAGTGCCACCTCAGTGTATGGAACATCTGGAAACCTGTGAGTTCCTTGTGCTGATTCTTCCTACCTATCTGGCCTCTTTCTGGAACCCAGTTAGAGATAATGGGGTCACTTGGTTAGTTGTGTTGTAAAGAGAGAGTGGACTCACAAAGTAGCTGCAATATTTTTATAATGAATATGTAATGGTCCTCTAGAAGTCAGCTTCTATTAATGAAGCTTAGAGTTAATAAAGAAGTTTGCATCTTGAGAAATGTGAAAGTTGTTTCAGCTGAAGCTCAAAGGCTTCCTCAGACCACATAGTCAAACCTAAGGCAAGATGACTGAAGAATTGAAAAGATTTGTTATAATCTTATTAACCCAATCTTGCAGCCCAGCTAAAGCTACTTTAAACTCCTTTTACATTCCTGAAAGAAGACAAAGTAAATAAGTATATCCATGAAAAAGAAGCCATGCTGGCTTAAGAATGAACAACAGAAGCCTGTGGATCAAGAATCCTCCCAGCTTCACTCAGTTCTTCCACTTTCGATTTGGAACAAAGGGAGTCTTTGTTGGGATGATGCATATTAATAGTCTCTGACAAGTTATAAATACATTGTGGTTGAATGGATTTTTTTTTACAATAGATTCTTATAGTGTTTCTCTATCAGAATTATATGCATGGATTTTAAACAACTTGAATACATTTTTAGAATTATATCTCTGAAAGTTGACATGATAGGCAATAATGCATATTTAAGATGATACAATGTAAAGTCATTTGGCAAGTCTATGACCCAGTAAGGTAGAAAAGAAAGTATGCTTAATAAAAAAGTCAACTAATTTTTTATTAAGAAAGAGATTCAAGAAGTTAAAAAATGTCAGTTTCACTCAATTTTCACTACCTTTTGTGGCTTGAATTTAAGTAAGGAAGAATAACTGATAGTATCCTGATTTAATATTCTGTGTTTTCAAAATCTAATGTCAGTAAAAAAGGATAGTATTGTCATACTTCCTTGACAGTTAACCCATAGTTATAGCTTTCTATAAGGACAACAAAAGTCTCCTTCACAATACTCTTAGTTTGTCTTTGGAGGAAGCGTATTAATGGTTGAAAAGCATGGTGTACATTTTTTATTAATTCTTTATAATTAACAGTAGATATTTATAGAGAGGCTTATTTGAATAACTTGAAAAGGCTTTGCTTCTCAGAACTCATATAGAATCTGGAGAATGACTGCAGTGATCAATATTAAGATGATTTCATTTGTTTCCAAGGGAAAAACATGTGCCTGCAATTTGAATTTTATGACATCTAGAAACCAGAAGACTTTGCATATGAAAACCAATGAAAAAAAGACTAAATGAAAACAACTGGGTTTGAATATTTTTCAGTGATATATTTTCCTACAAATATGAAAAAGAAAAAATCCAATCTTAAATAGTTAAATTTAAAACTGTCCCCTGAATGAAAAAAAAAAAAAAAGTTTTCATAATTAATAAGATTGTGACTAGCATTCCATCAGAAACCTGATTTTGAGCTCCCTCAAAACATGCCTCTGGCTGAATACTGAATGTATAAATGTATATTAAAATGCATGTTACTTGAATATACCCATGGTGCCATGTGATCTGGATATCTCTGAATAAGCAACCTATTCTCATCGTTATTTTTACTCAGCCAATCTCTCTGTCATCAGTAAATTTGATCAGTTATTTTTTATGAATGACAGAATCTCTGAATACACTGACCAGTATTATTCACTAGAAATAATCCCACCAATATATTTCTCAATATGTTTGGTTAGGAGATCTGCCAAATCATTACTTTTCAATTCAGACAACTCTTTTGCTTTTATATACTGCAGTTATTTAAATAGTGCTAGTATCCAACAATAGTTCAAATATCCAACAAAACCAGAAGTAACTTCATCACCTTATTTATATAGCTATTTTCAACTATCCAATTATATTTAATCAGCACCAAGTAAATAGCGTACTTCTGAGCATATTTTAAAAATAATTGATTTTAACATGGTCATTTTTTTTTTCCTGAGTATGTGAGATAACAACCTAAAAGAAGCATTGCATATAAATCCCATATCTAAAATAGCATCTATTAAAGGCTTGAATTTTAGCTGCAAGACTGAAGATCGATTGCAAAACATTTTAAGGTGAATGAAGATTAACAATACTTTATGACTTTCATCAATTTTGGGGCTAGGAGTTTGGGAAGAAAATGTGTATTACCAGTTCAGTACAGATTAATGTAATAGTTGTCTACTTTTAAAAAAAAAAAAAAAGTTATTTTGTTTGTAAGTTAGCTTACTTTGGGGAAAGTGGGAGGGTAAGGAGATAGTGGTTTGTTTTACTAATCTTGCTCTTAACGTGTTGAAAATTTTATCCCTGTATGGTGGTATTTAATATTTTATCTAGTGATTTGTGTTCTCCACAGATGGTATGGTGATTTAAGCTTTTCAGCATTAAATCTAAATTGTCTGCTAAGGAAGGAGCTACTGAGGACTAGCCCAGACAGACAATCTTGAGCATACACATGTGCTGGTCTCTCCCAGCATCTGGGAACAAAATCCATTCTGGAATCACAAAAGAGAATTTTAAGCTTTCTTCTAGAGAAAATTATTAGATTTACTCCTTGAAAATTTATCAGAAGGAAATAATCTTATGGTTAAAACCTTGGCACAGCATGTCGGTGGCCTGGATTCCTCAGCCTAAAGCTGTTCAGACCAAGATGTTCTGCTCTTTAGAGTACCTGAACCATCAGACTACAATCATTGCCTTGGGCTGCAAGTCTTCCTCTGTAGGGCAAGATCTTCAACGTTCACAGGGTTGAAGAGTAAGAAAGAAGACAAGTGACAGCAAGTTCTGTAACCTGGTATTTATGGAGGATATTTTGAAATGCTGCTTGCCAATCCTTGTTTCCAGGGTTGTTTGGGCGTTATATCCAATGACCATATAATACGTGAACATTGCTATAATGTCATTTTATGGTACTAGGAGTTTTTGGAACTAGTAGAATTACAAAGTGAAAATTGTAAATTAAGTGTCCTGTAAGGGGTGTATGAAATGTGATTTGGATCAAACCAGAAAATTCTGAGTTATAAATAAACAACAAATACTGGAGATTTTAAGGGCTCATACCTAAAACAGAGGACTGTTTCTTACAGAGTAAGTGTTCAAGATTAATTGAGGATGGGACACTGACTTTGTGCCTTGTTTTTTAAAATACATTGAAAAAAAGTTTGCATTTAAAATCGTACCTGGAACTGGAGATTAGTTTATTATTAACTTGTTTTTTAACTTGGTATTTGATTATTTTTTTTAAATTGCCAGAGCTCAGCTTTAGTATAACAAGTTTCCTTGTTCTGTATCAAAACAGTTTAATAACTACTATATTCTGTATTTTCTGTTAGCAACTATGCTTTAATACAGGTTTTTTTTTTTTTTTTTTTTTAAAGAGTTTGGTTTGATTTAACACTCACCTTAGGTTTTCCTAGAAACTTAGTCACACTTAGAAAAGTTTTGCATGGAAGTGTTGCAGTTTTTCTAAAGGATGTTAAAAACCACTTTTTGGCTTCTTTTTGGATCCTAACATTCAACTGTTAATGGCTTACTGAATGTTTTAACAAATGAGCGATACTTTCACAACTTTTTTTTTTTAGCATGGAAAATTAAGATTGTAAATTGCTTTTCAATTTTTCAT
Source organism: Merops nubicus (assembly GCF_000691845.1). Lineage (NCBI taxonomy): Eukaryota > Metazoa > Chordata > Aves > Coraciiformes > Meropidae > Merops > Merops nubicus. Next base: position 214,945 of record NW_008582036.1, read on the forward strand.
TTACATAGAAAGTACAGTCTGGAATTACTTTAAAAATTTTGGATTTTTTGCCTCATGAAACCATCTTTTTTCAGGTAGATTTTTTTTTTGGGGAGGAAGAGGGGCATTGCTTGGGTTTTTGTTTTGTTTTTGTTTTTTAAATGCTGAAGACTGTTACTTCTTCTGGATCTTAGCTATGACCTACAGGGCATGCGGTTCCTTTGACATGAAGTTTATTTTTCTAAACCCACAGCTTGATATTCTAGCACTTAATTTCAGAATGCAGCTTAAATCACAGAAGCCATAATATGTCAAATGATCCCACACTTGCAGGGGGAAAACAGTAAGTAATGAAAAAGCTATGATTGCTTTTCTGTCCCTGCAAATGACAGTTATCACCTCAGTGACCTGCTCCGGGCGGACCCATCTAAACATGACACACTAAGGGATAACGTCATCTAACAGGGTAGTTACAAAAATCAATACAAAACCCATTTCAAAGATACTCTATGTAAGAATCCTGGTGTAACGTTCATTTATTGAATAGGCCTGAGGAAAAAAAAAAACAACTTTTCGGATAGATATGCTTTACCTCCCAAGCAAAGGAATTTTGTAGGTAAGCAATAATTGTATTTTTCAATCTATTATTTAGTCTTGCCAAAGCTCAGCCTAGAATCTAATATGTGGATGACTGCTGTAACTCAATTATGAAACCTAAGCAGAGCTCCAATGTATCTGTAATGCAAAAAGAACATAACAAGGCAATTGACTGTACTTCTTTTAGTTGAGGGGTAGCTGTCTGTGTTTGTGCAGGGACAAAAACAGGGAGGGAGACTGTGATATTGTATTTTTCACTGAAGGATTAGGAGCGTTCTGTAGTTATCTCCACTCATGAATATAGAAGGTATGCTTACATCTTTGAAACAACTGCTGGCTCACAAATGACTGAAAATAGGTTTCTGTTGTTCATGTTCTCAAATGACAGTAACACTGAAGCCTGGAGCGATTTTATCCAGTCATAACCCATATTCAGGGGATGCGCTCTGATTGGTTAAAAAGTCATTAAAGAAAAAGTAGTATTTATTTTCCTTATGTTTATCAAACTCCTTTATCTGTATGAGCTTTATTCCTCTCAGGAAGTAAAAAATAAAAATAGTACAGATCTTCAGTTTTGATTTCTTACAAAAAGATGCAGTATAACTTCATTTTAAAAAATATCATAAAAACGGTATTGGTAGATATTAATGTGAAAACATTTTATGTTTTGGAAAATACCTTTCCATTTGTTTTAGCAAATATCAGGTTTTTTTTTTATGTTGGCTTTTACTGCCACTTAATCACTATAAAGATCAGTATTTTTTATATTCAAATGACTCTTGTGGTATTTTGTAGTAGAATACATGATCTTAGTTGACTTCACACTGACCACGATTCTGGCAATCCCACACTCTTATTGAGAGGTGTTTGAAATTGTCTCGCTGAAATAATCTTGCAAACTTTGAAACAGAAATGTATGGAGAGGGTCAAAAGACGAATAGGGAGAAGAATTAAGAAAATTATGTGACAATTTCTAGGACCACTCAGAAAAGTGTAATGAAAATTTGGGCCTTCTGCTAAACAGGGGTTGCACTTCTAGAGTAGGAAGACACCCAGACATCAATCATCTCACCCAAAATTTCAATAAAACATAAGTAAAATTCAGGAATTGATGTCTCAGATCATGGAATTTGAATGCTGTTCAGAAATTCAGAAATGCTAGCTACAGTGCTTCCCAGAGCACTGATCTGCTAAAGAGCTGATCTGATGCTCTTCATATCCCTCCCAAAACCAACTAGTTTTGTAATAAAAAACTCATTGTTGGATCATCTCTACTTTCTGTTGCTTGCTGCAGATCAGCTGCTATTTCATATACAGAATGAAAGTTGGCAACTGAAATAAAATTTACTGAAGCAGTATTTCCTGTGAAATGTAGCCAGTATTGTCTTCCTGAGTAAACCGTACCTTAATTGTGTCCTGTGTTTCCTCCAAAGACATGAACTACTTTGATAATTTGTGAGCCTTGGGCCTTTGTATTCAATTTAGTCCAAGGAGGCCTGAAAAAAGTAAGTAGCTCTTAAAACAGCTCTGAAAAAAAGTAAGTAGTAGGGTTCTACAGCTGTGAAACAGCCCACTACGTAACAAAGCTAGAGCCTGCATGACTGGTTGTCCACAGGGAACAAAGAAAACTCTTCAGCAGTTGTTCTGATGTATCAATGTGTCCTACAGGAAGACTAAATGGCTGTAGAGGGATAAGCAGGGGCAGTATCAGATATTGCTTAAACCAAGGAGTATTTCTTTAGAGAAACCCCTCTGTAGACCTCAGGTTTGAGGAAAAACTGTATGGGTTTCAGCTGTGAATTACTTTATGATGTCCAAGTGCTCTTGGAGCACCTTAATAATGTCAGAGCGGAGACAAGATATGGTCCAGATTTTGAAAATTGGAATCCTCTTTATTTACCAAAATTTCTTCATTTGCTTCCACAAAGCTTTTGGATAATATTTGGGAGAAAAATTGTGGACTCTAAAACGTGCTGATTTTTTTTAGAGTACAAATTTCACCAACCCTTTACCAAAGAGAGTCACCATTTCTCTAGGAATGCTTTCAGATGCTAAAACTGCCAGCTTACTGGGAGCTTAAGGATTTAAGTGGAGCAATTATGTGACTGAAGAACTGGGACTTGGGTATGCCATCAGCTCAGAAAATTGCATGTCCAAGAGATCAAACTGCATCAATATTAAAATTCCTTTTCTGGTCTTATTAAATAGAGAGTTGTGCTGATCCTTGCATCCTTGGATGTTATTCTATAGCTTGATCTCAGTATTTAAACGTTGTCTTATTTTGGCATGATATTGTTGCCTTTGATCAGAGTGTGAGGGCAAAGCCATATATGATGGAGTCTTTGCAGACTTTTTTCAGTAAGCCCTTTGATTTCTATACATGAGTATTACAGTGTTTCCATCATAAACTGCATCGTAAAAAACACAGAGAATATAGGAAATCTGAGACCGCATTCCTGATTCTCATCTTTTGATAAAGATGGGCCATACTAAATTATTCCTCTTAAGCTGAGCACTCTGTCCTCTATCTTCCTGCATGTATGTATGTATGTATGTATGTATGTATCCTTCCTTCCTTCCTTCCTTCCTTCCTTCCTTCCTTCCTTCCTTCCTTCCTCCCTCCCTCCCTCCCTCCCTTCCTCCCTTCCTCCTTTTGTTCCTTCCTTTTTTTTCTTTTTCTTCTTTTCTCTCTCTCACTCTCTCTTTCTCTGTCTCTTTCTCTCTCTCTTTCTCTCCTTCTTTCTTTCCACACCAAGTATTAAAACATATCATACCTCAGTCATAGCATGAAAAGTGATGCCAAAATACTAAGCATCACATTTATATTTAATACTTCTCAAAACAGAAGAACATTAGTTTCATAGGACTGGCCAGCTCTGCATGACAGCAGTGATACAAGTGTAATTTCCTGGGACGTATGTCAAGATATCGGCAAAACATGTCCTATGAAACAAAGAGGAGAAATAGCTGCAGAACATACGGAAAGGCCATGATGTCCCTAACCAGAAATAGCCAATCAACCCACAGAACTAAAACCACTTGCATTAAGACATGTATGTTGTTGTTGGTCTCTAGCTCAATATTTCTTGTAGGAGAACATCTTGAGATTTTGCAAGTATTCCAGTGAGCATCTGGCTCATATGTGTAAGCTGGAGTTAGGGACTCATTTGTATTGCCATCGTGTGTTTGCACTTTTGCCCTTATTAGTTGAAAAGAACGTGATGTTCTACAAATAAGGTATATAACCTCATTAGATTAATCACAAAGCATTTTAGCACTGTTTAGTACCAGTTTAGTTTAGCTGCTGTTTAGTATCAGTGTGGATATTTGCATTTTTGAAAGGTACAAGTGGGTCCTGATCGGCCATGAACAGGTTGGGCAGGAGGGGTGAGAGAGGGCTGTGCAGTTGAATGACAGGTCAGTGTCATGTGAACTGGAGCATGCAAACTGCATTAGGCCATGGTAATCAGGGGGAAAAGATTCAACTCCCTTTGTTTTCTCTTCTCACCCAATAAATCCACGCTTGAAAAATGTCAGACAGATTTTTTAGCTATATAGGTATTTTAATGCATTTGTGACTTTTTGATCTAAGCAGAGAGGCATGCAGAATATTACAGTCTTCTGTGTATTACCAGTGTAGCTGTGTATTACAAGTGTGGCTGTATCTGAGTAACAATCTTCCTTCCTGGTGCACACTGGTATTTTAGAGTAGCCTTTTCAAAAAATCAGTCAGCCAAATCAGATCAGGTCATACTGTTAACTATACAGTATCTTGAGGGAAACTCAATCAAACCCAACCAAACTTTTTATAAGGCATCAGAAATCATCCTGTATTAGCATCACATGGATTATTTATGAAAATGCTGTTGCTTGTCTGACAACCTAGGTGACATTACCTCTGGAGGATGAGCATCACCATGGCAAAACAGACATGTCACCATTAGACATTAGTCTACTGTAACTAATTTATAAGGCTGTCCTGTAATTTGTTTTGATCAGGCAGCCTGAATATAGTTGAGGGGGATGAAAGGGAGGAGGAAATGCAGGGAGGGAGGAGGGAGGAAGAAAATCCAATATTATTACAAACTAGAGAATTCAAAACTCTAAAAAATAAGGCAAAGTATAGCATTTTTTTTTTCACCTCCATAACTACTGTCTTTATACACAGACATGGCTCAGAACCTCTAATACAAGGTGTCTCTCGCAGTTGTGGAAATTTTCCTAGAATATTTCTTACTATGCTATCTATGCTTTTAATTTGTTCAAGATACTACATGATATCCATCCTCCTGCTTGCAGTTCTTTTTTTTTTTTTTTTAAATAATATAGGTATACTCTAAAAGTGACTTTGTAAAAACAGCACTAGAGTTAACCATGTTATGGCAAATGTCATATCAAGTTTGTCTGTCAGGAAGAAAAAGTAGTCTGAGAAGATGCTGCAGTTGACACAGAGACTAACAATTTTGGAGCCAGCAGTCCTCTGGTTAGCTGTAGTAAAAAAACCAAAGAGTTCAATCTTGTTTTTTTTTTTTTCTTTTTTTTTTTTAAGGCAACATCCACACCTCTTCAGTTTTCTTTCTCAGTATCAGAGCTGCAGAGTAACCAATATCATAGTACTATATCCCTATTAATTCAAGCAGTAGTAAGTAGACAGTTAACACAAACCCGTCAATGGACTGTTTTGTATTTAGAAAGTAGTATGGTTAGGAATAATAGATGGAAGAATGGCATTGCTCCTTTGGAAGATTTCTCCCTCTTCTTGTGAGCAGATATGTCAACTTTGTTAATGTTTTTGTTTTAAAGAATCCTGTCAAAATTTACCTTTTCCTTCCCCTAACCTTTACCAGACATTGTGCAAACCTAAAGGAAAAACTACTTCTGTCAGTGTCTAACCCAAATAGAAAAATGACATAGCACATGATAGGGATGAAAGATGAGAGGATAAACAAAGTATCAGATGCTTATATTAATTAGATTTACTTTTTGTTTGTATTGTGGCTGCTCTGATGAACTCAGGAGAAAAGCAGAAGGACAAATACATGGGCATCATTTATTTGGAGGTCATGTGAGCTTTTGCTCTATAACCACATGATTATGATTTCTTTTCCTATTTTTACCTGTAAGTGTCTCAGTTCCATGCTGTGGTCTCTGGCTCCTAAAAACATCTGGCAGTGTCTCAGCTCTTTAAAAACTTGGTAGGCACATTTGAAAGCAAAAGAAAGGGAACTAAGAAGAGGAAGGATCTTCCTGCTGCTGGTGTTTTATCTGCATTAGCCCTCTTAGCAGTTATAAAAACTATTTGTTCCATTTAAATACTATTATAAAATACCACCAGCTGCCAGAACTGAAGAGCATATAGGTTTCCATCATAATAACAGCATCATTTTAATTTTTGAGCAAACCACTTTTTCTGGTAACCTGCTTCTTGATTCTGGTAGGTCCAGTTTTTCTCAGTCCCTCACAAATTTTCCCAAATGCAATATTCTTCAGTCCTCCCAGTAGACAACTGGCATCATGGGGAATGTCACAGTGTTTTGTCCTGTTTTCAATGATTGGCAAAATAGTCAAAATACACAGCAGCATGATATAAATATGCGTTCCTTCTTCAGCCTCATCAATTCTGGTCTACTTGCAACACAGTTTTTACTGTGTATCAGTCATATTCTTAAAAAAAAAGAAAAGATTAGCAATACCTTCCCTTACAGTTACCACCTATAGCTTTGCTATAGTATCAATCAAATTCCATGATAACAAGAAATTAATTTATATTGCCATTGAATCCTGTACAGGAAGGACTTTGGGAATATCTACTATGAAATTATTACAGAAACAAGGCAGCAGTTTTTCTTAGTTCAATTAATGAAGAAATTCAGCAGTTTTTCTGAGAATTACACTTAAAGTGACATTGCTCCCAGCTAGTTATTGCCGGTGGTGATTCTGAAATCCAAGTTTAAAGTGTGCTGTGCAAACAATCCAGCATTCACATATCCCAAAAAGTATCAAGTTATGACATATCCTCAGTGGATATAATCACTCTTTAAAGACTATTATTGTATGGTTTCACCATTTTAAAGTGACCTTTTCATTGGACGGAATGGAAATAGTAGCAGAAACAATATATGCTACATAAACACATTTCTGGTTTAGTAGTTTTCTTGCATTTCCTCATACACTGAGCTTTCATTGTTCCAGCTCGTAAAACTTAACCATAAACCAAAAAAAAATCCTTCAATAAAATATTTCCCTTTATGGAAACACACTTTTGAAGCTTTATCATGTTAAAGTCTAGTTCTGAGCATGTTTTCTGACATTTATACATAGTACCACATATAAATACACATGCATACAATGTTCTCTTTAATCTTGCCTCCAGAACTTCAGAAAAGTAAAACTATGTCTACACTATACATAGTAAAAGTAAAGCAAAATAAATTAGCCTTAAAAAAACTCTGTGATATTGCAGTGGAGTTGATTTCAGTCAATAGTTGGAATAGTTTGCTCAAAATCAGTCCAGATATATTGCTGCAGCTTGGAGCACACATAAAATATCAGCAATATAGTAATATTTTTACAGCACTTTGTTATTTTCCTTTCCCTGATAGCAAGACCCACTACTTCTTTTTTGTGCCAATTTTTTATTGTAAATTTAAATAGAAATGTAAGCTGCTTGTTCTGTATAAGTTGTGTTCATCACCTTTAAGTCCATAGTAAAATTTCTGTTTTATTCAAAAACTGGATTGAGCAGGCATCTTCAGACTCTATTCTATTAGATATAATTCCAAGTAACCAGTTAGGAAAACTTGCCTTAAAACGGTCTGGTGAAAATGCTCTTTGTAATCCTTACAAGTAGACTGGTGTAATTGGCTTGTGACTGAGTGTTTAGAAAGTTTTTACCATTTTCATGGTTTCACATCATGCAGTAAGGCAGCATTAGGCCTGCTGGGCAGTTTGTTCTTGATTGTCCTGAGATTCTCTCAATTGAGAAAATAAAAAAATGTTTACAACACGTCTTGAATTTAGACACTTTTCACAGTTCTTCAGCATCTTCTATGACTGGAAAATAGGTTAATCCTTCCACAGAAATGTCTTTCTCAAAATAATGCTAGGAAAGGAAAATGAGAAGCTAAAGCAAAAAAAAAAAAAAAAAAAAAAAAAAGGCAGGCAAAGTGGGCCAGTGACTATGGAAAAAAAAAAAAGCCCAAACCAAAAGATAAGACTGTTTCACACTGATGGAACTTCACTATTGCTGCTTACTTACTGTTGGATGTGGGACCTCAGAGGAAATATTCTGGGCTGCATTTTTCTTCTGCATATTTCCCCATATACCTGTTACTGTGCAAAGGGAACCCAGGCCAAAAGCACATAAAGGTTGTAAATATTCTTTGTAAGTAAAATTTGTATCTGTAGAATTGCTGCCATGATTTGATGGCAATCACAAAATGGAGTAATTACAAAATCCCTTCACTGGCTGGACAAATCCAAACACTCATATTTTGGGCATCCTTCATTTGATCCTTTGTTCACAGTGTCTGGAAAAGCAGAGTAACTTGCAGTACAGAAACTATGACTTACCAGGGACACAAAATACATTTCTAAATCTCCATATGCCCCACTTTCTTCAGCTGAAAAATTTAGGCTAAAATATTTCCCAAAGCCAAAAGAGGGCTGCTAGGTAATATCCAATAAAACAGTGTCAGGGAGTGGGGTTTTTAAAAAATGCTGAGAAAAATGGTAACAAAATATTATTATTTATTAATCAAATAACCAATTATTTATTCATCAAAGGAAATAAGCCCAGAGCTTCTGCTACCTACATCATGTCTTAATTCTCTATTTCATATCCTAGTATTTGTAAATATAAAAAGTAGGAGATGAAAAAAAATCTCGTTGCAAAAATGTAACAAAATTATAATATTCATATGATCCAGAATGAAAATCTGAATTAGGTGCAAACCATCATGGATATAATATAACTGACAGTATTCAAAATCATATATAAAGTAACTTTCAAGATAATTTTTTTTTTTGTGAACAATGTTTTTATACTACATTTCTAGCTGAAATAGATTCTGTGGTGTCAAAAAAACGTTTCAGCTCAAAGTGCTCAATTTCCCTTTAGTGGTGACACTAATTTAGATGTTTGCCTTTGCTTTATCTGGCTGTCTCTTTTCATGAAATTTGGAGGAATTTATCCTCTGAGACCTTAACCTCTGAAATGCATTTGACTGAAATTGGCCAATTGGCTCAAAAGTTATATTGGAAGGAAGGACAATTGTTTGCCAGATGTATGAACAGGCAAGGCAGTTAAACAGGCTCATTTTCTAAGACATAAGATGGAAGTATTGACTGGTTTTTGAGTTAAGTTGTTGGTTTGTTTCGTGCCTAGTCTTTCTGGCTCCTTTTTTTTTTTTTTTAAATAAGAGATGTACATGTTCAGTTTGTCTGATATGATGTAAAAAAGTGCATTATTAGTATTATCAAGAGTGAGCTTTTCCAGTTTGCTATGCTATTATAAATGTAGCTGCACAATTTTAAAACACAGAAAACGCTCAGGACAAGATACTGCCTGCTTGACTTTTCCTCAGTCATTGTTTGGCTAGATCAGACTAGTAGCAATACTGTTGTAATGGCACTGTCAAACAAAGCTTCCTTCAGTGAAACAAGAAGTTTCTTGCACTTTATCTGAAATAACTATGTATTTTGAACAATATTTTTTCCCAATCTATCTGAATTTGTCATTGAATTTGGACTAAATATGTTCAGTAACACACAGGGTTGGGATTCATAGGCTTGGGAGGAACCACACAGGACATCAAACGCAGCTCACCAGATTCGTCTGGTACAGTAAAAAGGAGTCATGCAATTAGGTATCTGTTTCCAAAGAGCTGCTAGAAATTCTCCTTTGTACGTGAGACACATGCAAGTAGATGAGTTGTGCATCCTGCTATCCTCAGCTCTGGCTAATTTCTAGTTTTTAAGAAATCACTGAACACTACACTTTAATAATTCCCTATCTTATGTTGTACTCATTGAGCATGATGATCCTGCACATATAGTGGGCAGTCTGTTTCCACCCCTTAACCAGATAACAATGGTGCTCCATCTGTCTTCTCATTCTTTCAAATTTGTCATACTTAAAATTATTTTCAGCTGATAATATCTCCTTACTACTGTACTGTGAGAAAGGCTCCACAGAGGTGCCATGTATATCTGTTTTAAGCAATCATTTTATTTTTTCCCCATTTTATTAATTTTCACTATGAATTAAATAGTCATCTTATTCACTCTTCCTACTGACATCCTACTAAAATGACCATATTTCTAATGATACACATTTTCAGTGATCCACTCTCTTGGAGCTCCAGATCGTGCTGTCAGACAAGGTCCTTCCCCTTTCAGCAGATGCAAACATTTGCCCATGCAATCAGGATGATGCACTGCTATGCACACAGAGTTCACACCTGCAGAACTCCCAAAGCCACCAAGTTTTGCTGAGACAAAGAAAAAGCTATTCCAAATGCCTATTTAGGACATGGAGTTAATATTAAGAACATAGAATCATTGGTACATGTCAAATACTGTACATGCATCTACACATACATAAAATTTTCCTTGCAAACAGTTGGAAGCAATTGCATTTCTCTTTGTATTTTTGCATGTCTTCAACGTATAAAGAGTAATCCTAGGATTTTATGATAATCTTTGCTTCGAGCTCTGATAGTCTGACTGACCTGAGATTCAAACAGAACATATTTCAAAGGAAAAAAAAAAGATCTGCAGTTAGCTATGTACTGAATATCAAAATTAAGGTCTTTCCATATAATTATCAGTCACTATAAATGTTGGAACTGGTAAAGAAAAAAGATAGACAGAGATTTAAAATAAGAATGAAATTAAAAACTGAAAGCAAAGGACAAGAAAACAGGTACGTAGTAACTAACTTGTGAATTGAGAAATTAGGGATGAAGGGATGGAAAGCTGCAGACTGGAGATACTCACCAGTTCTCAGTTCCCACATAATTAAAATGCAATAGACAATAAGTGTTTTCTTTATCTGCTGAAGTGTGCTATGCAGACAGCTAGTCCAATAGACTGACAGAAACAAAATGTTACCTGTCTTCTAAAACTGTGTTTTTTTAGATATTGACCCAGCATCCAAGAGTGAAACCTAAATAGTAGAGGCTCCTACCATTATCACAAATGCAGACTCCTACCAGGGAAGCTAAGGTGGCTTCCTAAAGCTTAACAACACTTAAATTACAGAGCAGAATGTATGTTGGTGTGTTCTGGTAGTCTTCTACAAGAGTAAATAAGTGGAGCTAAGCAAGTCTAAGGTAATCTGAATGACTGAAAAACAGTGAGATATGTTAATGTTGAGGCAGAAAGGGTGTACTGGAGATTAATATGCCAGTCTGGAGAAGAGACGGCTGAGACCAGTGTTTGTAAACCAATGTTTAAAAATATCTGAAGGGTGGGTGTCAAGAGGATGGGGCCAGTCTCTTTTCAGTGGTACTGTGATATCACCTATTCAGTGATAGGAAGAGGGGCAATGGGCACAAACTGGAAGTTCCACCTAAACATCAGGAAACGTTTCTTTACTGTGCGTGTGACGGAGCACCGAAACAGGCTTCCCAGAGAGGTTGTGGAGTCTCCTTCTCTGGACACTTGTGGAGTAAGACTTCAGACCTGAAGTCCATGAATTGTGCAGCATGTATCAGATCATCCTGATGAGAAATTTTTCATTTAGTCTTTTTATTCCACATTATTCCAGCAGTTCAGCATGAGAAGACACTCTGGTAAGTCCTGATTAAAGAATGGGCCTTTAGGAGAATCCTTCCTGTGCTTTTCCACAAGGAAGACAGATGCAAAACATTTGTTGAGTCTTCCTACTACAACTTTACCTTATCTGAACATTCCTTCTATTCCTTAGTTACTTACTGGCCCTACAGGTGTTTTGAAGAGAGCTCCTGATATGCTTAAAGAAGGGTTTATTAATTTTATGCCTTTTGGACATTGCCTTTAAAGCTATTTCTTCTCTGCCTTTGTGTTTTTAATTTTCATCTGCTGTGTTCAGTATGGTGTCTTAAATCTCCGCAGTTTTCTACCTTATGGCTAATAAGAATTTCAGTTCTACCTCAAGGATGGATGCTCTGAACACTGCTGCTCCTGTGGAAAAGAAGTTGAGGAAAACTGCTGCAAGAAAGGTATAGACTTTCTTTCAACAACGCTTCAGTGGTAGGAGAGAATTATAGGTAAGAAAGTGGTATTTGTGTGACTGAGGAGTAATGACAGATTAATCAGCATTATTATATTGGGGAAAAGCTGGATGAAGTTGATCTTTGGGCTATAACAACTCTTGCTGTGTGGACCACAATCAGCTTACTTATGTTTTGAACAACAATTGTTACATTTCTGTAACTGGAACACACATACAGTGTGAAGGGTAAAAAGGCATTAAAAATCAAAAGGATAGATCAAATACAGTTATTTAATCGGTGCTTTAGTCATTCTTAAGACTTTAGACGTCTCACTCATGATTTTGAAATTTTAGGGTTGGCAACTCAGATATTTGCATGTTTAAAATGATGAAGTATTAAAGTGTTTCCCAGCTTTCCTAACTTTTTGTTATGACTTTCAGACTTGTGCTGACATACCTGCTTAGTTGACAGTATACTGTAGAAAAAAATAATATCTGATCCAAATAAACTATTTAATTGTTGGAGGTTTTTTAAATGTTCCTTAATTATTTTGTATTTTCTAAATATGTTGAATATATTATAATTCTAGTCATTACCCAGTGCCCAAAGAATAATTTTTGATAGGTTTGGTAATTTTTTTTCAACAGTTGATAATAGGTAATCATTGCCAGCTTTTATTATTTTAAGTATAATTAATAAAACATACCTTAAGCAATTAGCATCTTATTTCTTCTGATATCAAACCCCTATTAATAGACTTTGGGAAAACACAAGGGGGAGCACAAGGCAGGGCAAAAAATGTCTTTCATTGGCATATATTGTTGTGAGACAATGAAATCTGAATATTGCCTATCCTGATCCCCACAGGGATCCCTGAGTCCACAGAATGATCCTAATTGAATTTTCCCTGCCTAAATGGAATATGCCCTGTTGTGAACTTGCTTTGAGCACGATGACAGGATGGGACGTCTCAGAGCATCACTTCTGTGAGACCCAGGGCCTTCCTTCTATTACCTCTATTATCTAAACAAATAACCCTGGACAAATCAATTTACATTAATCCAACCTAGTGGTTTAAACCTCTCCTTTCCTTTAAAATGTCTCAATCAAGTTTTAAGTGAAATTGCTTGAATATTTATCTCCTCAAATGTGCCTGTGTATAACAAGAGAAATCTGTAATTTTTTATTAAAAATATAGGGATGTTTAAAAGAGCAAATCAATGTATGGGTCATAGCAAGTTTTTTCTGTTCTGCAACCCCAAGCACAGAATCTCTTAGCAACACTTGTATTTTTATTTATGCTACAATGAGTTGGCAAAGTGAGCTCAATCTTGGATTTTTTTTTCTTCTTCCATTCATCATATATAGGACTTAATATTACATTTTGCTGTATAAAATTAAAATTCTGCACCCACAGTGAACTTCAGCCATGTTTACTACAGTAATCACACAGGATTAGTTCTTTATGATGCTTCCTGTGTAAATGCACTTGAAATAGATACCAGTATGAAGAATGATTATTTAAATTTATGGGGAATTCATTTGAAACTTAATTAATTCCATTGCTCTATTAGATAATATGGCATTTTTCAAGTCCTGCTTTTTTTTTTAATATATAAAGACTTTATCTAGAAAATAATATAATTTAGTTTTCTCTTATTTTGAAAATTACAGATCAGTGCATGATTATTTTCACATATGCCCTGAGCTAATCCATAATCCTGTGTTTGTGTAATAATTCTAGATTTTCACAGAAGTTATAATAGTTTTATGCATAGAATAGTCCTGTTATCAAGTTAAGGTTCAGCGTATTGCCTACTTTTGCTTTTTTTCTTCTGATTTCACTTTCAGTAAGTAGTGATTAGGGACTGACAAGGGAAGCTAGACAAAGCATTTAAGAATTAGCAATGTTTAACAACAAAATCAATATTTAAGATTTTATAGATCTATATGGAATTGTGTTCTTAACGTTTCTACTTGCTGAAGTTTTTGTATTCAAGATATGTGTTAACAATCAAATATGTCACTCTGCCTAAGTTATTAATTTTCCTGCTTTTGTGAAGATGCTGAGCTGGACATTTCTAGCAGTGGTCAACTCAGTATAATGTCTATGGGTTTGCAGAGTACTTTTTAGGAAGCTGCCTGGTATGTTCAGAGGAGTAAGCATGCCTTTTTGAAAACATTCTGAGGAATGATAAGTTACTTAGATGATGTCCTTTTAAACTCTACTATATCTTGTTTTCAGGTTGTTATTCCATGAATTTCTATGACAATATTGCAAATAGTTTCACTTGCTCAAGTCCAGTTGAGATTTGGGTTTAGAGATGTTGACCTGCAAAGAAGAAAATGGTTTATAATGCAACTTAACTTCACACCTAGGAAAGGCAGTAATTTAAAAAAAAAAAAATCAGCATATTGACTTGCTTAGCACATTACATGCAAGCTATAAGACAGTGCAAAACATAGTATTTCAAAGACCTTATTTTTCTGATTTTTATGTTTAGGGCTTCATACTGAATAGCCAGAATTGTTAAGTGCCACATAACCCTCCCTCAACCATCTAGGCCAAGCCTCCCACCATGAGTAGGAACGTCTTTCACTGGATCAGGTTGCTCAAATCCCCATCCAAACTAGCCTTGAACACTTCCAATAGGACATCCACAGCTTCTCTGGGCAACTTGTTTCAGTGCCTCATCACCCTCACCATAAAAATTTCTTCCTTATGTCCAGTTTGAACCTATCCTCTTCCAGTTGAAAACTATTGTTTTCAACAACAACAAAAAAAAAAAAAAAAAAAAAGTTGACACACTTTTCCTGTGTTCTTTTAAAAAGAAAAACCTTGAAAACCCTACTGAAGTCCTTCCAGAAATATCCCAGTAATTAGAGACAAGGTGTGGAGTGAGAAAGGATCCAACTGGGAGAGTAGTAATCACCTTGCCCCCACCAGACTTGGTACTATCATGGCTCAATAATTTTATATAAAACTTGTTCTAGTAGCTCTGCACAGATTTGCAGACTGCAGTGCAGGCATAAGCCAAAACTATTATCATAAAACCCTCAGCTGATTCCTTTGTGCTGCTTTCTAGTCTCTACAGGAAAGTTTTATCACATCCCTCACATTTTAATTGTATCCATTCTACGGCTGGTAGCAAGATGTCTGAACAAATGACATGAGTTGACAAGCCATTTGATAGATTGAAGTGACTGAGTTATAGCTATTGGTGTGAGACAGAAAAAAAAAAAAAGGAGTAAATGATAAGAAAAAGTAAAACCAGTTTATTCCCATACTTTTCTCCCAAACAAAGCAAAAAAAGGTGAAGACTGTATAACCTTCCTAGCTTACTGCCTGTTTATGCAGTAAATCTATACCAGTAGAAGATTTATTAACTGTGGTCTTGCATATAAGAATGATATAGGTAGTCTCAGATAATATTTATTAATTTAATAGAGGGATTTATTGGCAATGTCTGATAACCATATTTAGTAGTTTAGATCATTGTTTTTCTTCCATATTAATACTTTCTCTATATCTTGCTATTTAAATAAGACTTCTCTGTAGTTCTGAATATCAAGAAAAAAACTCTTTAGCTGGATGACATAATTTGGTAATCAGCAAATTAGAACAGCATGTAGCTTCTGATGAAAAAAATATTAAATGTGTGTCTCATAACTCTGCTGCAGAGGTTTGGTTAAACAAATAACCTTTATTTGAACTTATCTCATTAATCATGGGCAAAAATGTAGCTATTTCACATATGGGACTGTGGAAAAAGATAGCATGGTCATTTACCACTGTGGAGTGCTCACTTCCCAAAGAAAGATAATTCCTGTAGGGAGAGCTGACAAAGCACAGGTTAAATACCCATACTGGCTTTCCCCTGGAAAGTTCATGACAATGACTACCTTTTTTTTTCCCTGATAAATTACTAAACGTTCACCTTATAAGATATTGTTAAAAGTTGTTAATAAGAGCTTAGGGTTTTCAGGATTTTTTTTTTTTCTTTCAGTGTGACAGCAGTTTCCTATTATGGACCCCAAAAATGTCTTCTCATTTGCAGTCATTCCCTCATTTTTTCCTCTACTTAAATCTGCAGTCCTCAGTTTCACAATAAGGAGTTGGATAGTTTATCAGGCAGTAGGTTTTTATCCAGTTTCACATCCCTCTAGCTCACTGTTTTCCTCTCAGGTTTTGCAGCATTCACCAGCCACCATTTCCTTGACTTGTTCTAGTGCTCTTCTGTTCTTGAATGTTAGAGGCTGAGTCGCTGCTATCTATGGGGTCTTGCTAGAGCTGTGACTTTCAGGAAGGCAAAGCCCTGTGAATTTCAAAAACGACCCCATGCTACTGAAACTCTCTTTATATAAACCCGCCCCTGAGGGGCAAGCACAGCACAGTGTTACACTGAAATGCTGCTATTTCCTAACACCTAAAAATACCCAAGGTCCAGGAATCTCCTGACATATCAAATCCCTGGCTCAGTCCACTGTGACATATGCAGAGGTTAAATTTCATCCTCCTGATGATGTGGGAAATTTGGGAAATTATCAGTCAAATCTTCTAATTATAAGAGGAGTGGTGTGCCTGTCCATTTCAAATGATGACATGTCTGATAAGACTGTGATCTTACTGAGTTTTCTTTGGAACCCAAAGCATGTGTATGTTGATATATACACTTGACACTAATCATCCCCCCAAGGCACCTCTCCTAGGCTGCCCTCCTGTGAGGAATATGTACGTGGTCTGTAGGTGAGACATGAGACTATGCAATCATATGGTATAGTAGACAGTGCAGGGGGTATGAGCACTTCCTTTTTCTTCATTTCTTGCTCTAGTTAATAACAATGTTGTAAATATAAATTGCTCCGAAAACTTGGGGTATTTTGGACACCAAGCCCTGTAAGTATGAAATAGAAACATAGAATCATTTAGCTTGGAAAAGACCCTTAAGATCATCGAGTCCAACCATAGACCTAACACTGCAAAGTCCACCACTAAACCATGTACTTAAGTGTCACTTCTACATGTCTTTTTAAATACCTCCAGGGATGGTAACTCCAACACTTCCCTGAGCAGTCCGTTCCAGTGCTTGACAATGCTTTCTGTGAATAAATTTTTCCTAGTATCCAATCTAAATCTCCTGGGCAACTTGAGGCCATTTCCTCTTGTCCTATCACTGGCACTCTAATAGTTCTAGAAACATAATGCTTTTGGCTATGTATCTCCCTTTTTCATTTGCTAAGTTAACCCTATGTAAGTATTAGAACAGGCCCCCGCACCACTGGTAGCCTGGGATGATAGGTGCAGAGAAAGACTCAAGTATGCATTATAAGGTGAGTGCTGTAGCCCAGATTTAGGGTCTTCTGCAGGAACTGTTCTAATGAATATCTGGAAAGCAAGGATTTTTCTCTCACTCCAGCTGAGTGATCCAATTTACAAGACTGTAGAGTCAATAACTTTTCTGTTGGTCTCAGCAAATGCTGAAATCCTGACATAACATAGCAGAGTACCAGTGAGGCAGAGAGTGCTGCCTACAATACTCCTCAAGGATGGAGGTTCACATCTGTCTTCTAAAACAGAGAGAATGTGCATTGGAGTAAGGGTCTCCATCATTTCTGGTGACTGTTCTTGCCATGGGTTTTAAGCAGTTCTAAGACTATGAATTCTCTTGCTGTTTGCAGAAGGAGAGCTCCATACAGGAATAAAAAAAAAATAAATTAAAAAAAATCACTTAAAAAAAACCCAAACAAACTGAAAATGAACAAGACAAGATTTTGGAAGTAGCTGCCTTGCCTTTGTCTGGTTTTCAACATAAGAATTTTACATGGTCATACATGACCACAACACTCTTGCATGCTCTTTCCAGGACTGTGAAGGTGACTCCTAGTTTCCAAATATTGAACTTTTTGTTTGTTTGTTTGTTTTTTTGTTCTTTTTTTTTTTTTTTTTTTTTTCCTTTCTGACCAGACAGAAGGAAATGAGGGATTAATCTGTAGTTTCAGAATATTTAAGTCAAGGTTTGAGTGAGCCTGGTGGGTGTGAGTCAGCTTCTGTCTTCACACGCTGCCCGGGCAGCTTCAGGTCCACAGAGCACCTAAAAGTCACATATGGAGATCTACCCAGGTGTCCTGTTGCAGGGAAGAGTGATAGTCTCTGATTTGCTTTCAGGATATCACCACCCATGAATGCCATATTCAAAAGAATAGTAAATATATAGCCACAAGGCAATGCTCTTTTCCTAACTCATAAATATGATCAGGCTCCTGCTCTGCAACCTCCTGCTTATGCACTGAGTGCCAGGCACCAAAGGCTACAAGAAGAGCAAGGCTAAACCATGCAACCATCAAAGTCTTTGCATGCATCAATGAATTCCCAGAAAACTTTGAAACATCACTGCAAGGCCAGAGCTGGTAACTGCAACAGGTACATCTCTGCAAGCCCTGGAGGTGACTGTACTTAAAGCTGTTCCAGTTATCTACATCAAGCCAGGCGTGTGGGCAGCAGGTGGTCTCACCTGCAGATTTTCCAAGACATATCCAGCTGGGAAAGACTGGTGCAGATAACCACCCAGGGGTTCATAACAGCACGGGTAGAGGCTTCAGGCTGCAGAAGAAATGTGCTGAAATAGCCCATCCTCTGACTGGCTTGGCCATCACTCCCCATAAGGTCAAGTACCTCAGACTCTTTGGCTGCTACAGCTGGTGACAGCCTTTTTTGGTATAGCTGTTCCATCCCACCTCACAGCTGCCTTGGGTCATGCCTGAAACTGTGTGTATCCAAAATATCATGCTTACAGTATTGTGAATACAAGATTCATAAGTTCTCAGGTGGGTGCCTGTGAGGAATTAGAAAGAACAGCGATGCCTTAGAGAAGTCTTTAACATAACTGACATGGTATCTGTTATAATAGATCATTGGGATAGGGATATTCCTTTCAACTGAAATGATTCAGAGAAAAGAAAAAGGACAAAGATATTTTGAGGTTTTTAAGCAATTTGAATATGTAGTTTTAGAACACCATATGTAAATAAATGCAAGCTTTTATGCCTAACTTCAGAAGCCTTGGCCAGTTTTCCAAACTTCAGGAAAATTATTTAAAATCATTCATCAACGTCTCTTGTAGTAAGCAGGACTAGATGTGTGGGTGATGACGCAGACAAACATGGGAAACTTGAAAATCAATGCCCAAACATACCCACTGACTCATAGCTTGAGTCCCATCCAGTCCTGTTGTGGATTTAGGGAGACAATTCAGAGATGACAAGATGATTTATTACTCTAGTGTATTCCAGTTTCACCCACTACATGTGGGATCATAGGCTAAGTTATGGTGATGAAGCTATAGTTGTGTCTCATTTCTATTCTCCCAGGCTAGTCAGATGTTCTGTCTGATGCAGAAACTCCTTGGAAGGCAGGTTAAAATTAGGGAGCTTTCTGCAGGAGTCTAGGATGTGTGTTTCCTGTGATGTGTAAATTCCTCAGAAAGAAAATTCCACACTTAGAGAAATGCTTGTAATATTCTTTACTATTCTGCCTTTAACGACCTTTGATACCTCTACCTCTTTGCATAAATTGTTGTTTGGGTAATCTTTTGACAAATTATGCTAAACCTCTGGCAAGTTATAAAGAACACGTGCTAGATGACCAGTGATTTTTCTGTTAATGATCATAGGAAGAGAGAAATTAATTAGCAAACAATGAGATTTGTCTGCTCTACAACTTCTGCCCAGTCTGCTTTGAAAATATCTTCCAGGTGAAACTGTTAATCAGGCAAAAGACAGGTAAAGCACTGAGTGAATATGTAGGAACATGTTTCTTGTCAGAAATATTTCAATTTTGATACAAAATGTGGTCTATAAAAGTTATTTCAACATTTAAAGCCTCTTTGCTAGTCAAGTGGAACAAATAGTCTAAAAGGAAATGCAAAAAATTATCATAATTTAGGAATTAGCATAGTCCAAAAGCTGAAAATGGTTGACTATTCAATTATTTGCTCATGGGCTTTCAAAGAAAAAAAGTAAATAATATGTGAAACATGTATCTGCACTCACGACTCATGTGGTAACTGACTCTTGGGGCTGAGGTTTGTTTATGCTGCAGCATACAGGTAGTTGAAGAGCATACACTTCATCCTACCTTTGAACTAGTGAAGGATGGTGCTGTTGTGTCCTGAACCAGGGCTGCACAAACAGTTTTTGCTTGTGAGATGAAGAGGCAGCCTTCCTCTGAACGCCGGGACTGGGGGGCTCCCACGCACCTTGTTTCAGTCATGGGAAGTGAAAAGGAAACTCCAGTGTTGTGTGCAGGGTGCTCCAGCAAAGAAAGAATAGGATTAAAGGAAGTAAGAATGAGAACCTCACTATCCTTGCCTTTTCTCTCAGGAGGGTGCTAAAAACACTATATCAATCAGGCTACAAAAATAAATTAGGATAGGCAATACTTAACCAGTGAACCATGGGACAACATAGTTGACCTGCTTGGGATAAAAAATAGAGATTTTGAAGCAAACTTACATTCTTTGAAGACCTTGGAAATTTAAATTTTGAAGCAAAATACTTTTTGTCGTTATGCCAATTAGATGGCAGCTGAATCATATCATTAAGATAGCTCTGTTGTGGGCAGAAGCAACTAGAGCAGCACACCCTGTCTTAGCCCTACTGTGGATCTAGCCCAAATGCTTGAGTCCTTATTCACACTGAATAGTACCTGTTCACCAATATGAACTAATTTGAAGCAGACTTTCCCTA